>NW_023602073.1:49014067-49081087 GCF_014898055.3 Talpa occidentalis | reverse complement strand
TTTCCTGCACCTATGCCTGGGGCTGAGAGGCAGGGGCCTGGGGCACATGCACCTTGGCTTCTGGACACCTGAGCTAAGAAGCCAAAGAGCAGGGGAACGTGCATATGTAAATTCAGACACCTGGGCCTCAGAGTGAGGGATAAAAAGGGCTCCTGTGCTCTCTGGAGTCACTCTGAGGCTAATGAATGGGCTCAGCTGCTATCTCCCCACCAGCTGATCTGTTACCTGATATAGCATTAAAGGCCTATAAAAAGATAGTGAGGACTCCAGAATTTCCTTGTCATTCTGCAAGAATAGACAATGAACCTACTTGGCCTGGGATGGTTGCACAACAGATGGAGTAGGTACCTGTAGTGCCAGCAAGGCACAGAGCAGGATCTATATGATTGGGGCAGACAGGCAAAGGAGAGTCCTGGAGTCCTCAGTGACTTTTCAGGCTTTTATTGATCTTTTACCAGGTACACAGCAGGCAGGTGTGCCCAGAGGCTGAGGTCCAGGCGACTGGCAGGCCTCTCAGCCCCCAGCAAATCTCCATTCTTTCTGGGCTCTCTGGTGTTCTCTCGTGGTCCCTGCTTCTCCTTTGCTACTCTGCTGGTTCTGCTCTTGTTCTGCTTTCATTCTCCTGTTCTTCCCTCCAGCATCCCTGTGACACTGTTAGGGGGAAAAGGATGTCCTAAAGCTAATTCTATACAGGCTTTGTGGACTCCACCCCCACTCCAGGCCAAAGCCAAAGACACTGGGAACTCCAAATCCCATCACCACCAAAGGGAAGGTGGCTGGGACCTGAGGGTGGGGTTAAGCAGCCAGGTGGAGATAAAAGGCAGACACGTGGGCTTTGGGGGATCCCCATTTGGGCTCTCCGCCAGCTCGCAGCGTCCGGCCAGCTCTGAGAGTGACTTTGGGTTTCCAGGTCGTCGGATCTGGTAGGACGCATTAAAGACTTTATTTCCCTATTTTCTCCTGAGTTGTACATTTTCCTTATTTCCTTTTCCCTTGTAAATAAACCTTTTATTAACCTTTTGTGTGTGCCTGTAGTGGAGTATTCATAAGTCCCTTTTAAGCGTGCAGGTGAGGACCCACAGCCAGGAACCCGTTCAATATCGGGGCTGCTCTATAACAACACCACCCTTATAAGCCCAGTCTCAGCCCGGGTGTGCTCACCTATGCATGCCCACACACTACTCCAGGTGTCCGCCATCAGGCATGCATGCAGGACTGCAGGGATCCACGATCACCATTAATGGCACCACTTACCCTACAGTACCCACCCCAGAAGGAATGGGAAAGAAAAAGAAACACACACACACAGAGTGATGGCTTTAATTTCTACTTTAATCTCCTCTTCCTTCCCTAACCAGCTTGAGTCTGGCGGGGGACTAATCTCTGCCCTGGCAAAGGAGTCCTCACCCACCTCTGAGCCTGCATACCTACCCCTTGTTGAGGAGAGCCTCTCTCAGATCTGGTTGTCACCCCCATAACTGAAATAGCCAACCTAAGATGACCCAGGGCCTTCCAAAAACTGTATAACTCCCAGGTTCTGTTTATCTTTACAGGTCCCCTGGGGTCTATGTAGAGCCCTTCTGTTCTAAGGTCCCACCACCTATGGGCGGACATCCACTGTGTTTGCTGTGACTGAAATTCCAGGGGAGGAGAGGAAACATCACATAGAACCTGACATATATAGAGGACAAGGAGTGAGACCCAGGGAAAAGGTATTTGTAAGGGGCAGGAAGGACACAGAGCAGGATCTCTATGATCCAAGCAGATGAGGTAAAGGAGGAGTGAGTCCTGGAGCCCTCAGAGGCTTTTGCAGGCTTTTATTGGGATTTACCAGGTACATATCAGGAAGGGGTGCTGGGGGACCAGGAGGCTGGCAGGCCCCGTAGCCCCCAACAAGTCTTCACTCTGGGCTCTCCGGCCTTCTCTCACCTTCTCTCTGCTTCTCTCGTGGTTCTGCTCTCTCAGCTTCTTCTTCTGCTTCTCTCTCTCTTTCTGCCCCTTACAGTATTCTTATAGAAATTTTAATAAATTGTATTATAGATTCCTGGATATACAGGGATCCACTCATTACCAGCTGCCATCAGCACCATCCAGGAAGTGACCCTAATCACAGACCCACCCAAGCAGCATCTTGGGAACCACCACACATCCCAGACCAGGCCACACAGTCACACAACATCAGTGACCCTCAGTTGGCCTCCAGGAAGTAATGCTGAGCCAGGATGCAACCACCAGCATCAAGGAAAACAGTGCAGGTCCCAGTCCAGACTGCAAAGCACCTACCCCAGCTGCCCTCTGTGGAGCACCAGTGTGGGAGGGTACAGAGGCCAAACCCATAGCAGTGAGGTCTGGAAATCAATGGAGAGGAGGAAACACAGAAAAAGGCCACAGGAGTTTGAAAGTCAGTATTAAACCACAGAGGGAGAACAGATCTCCAGAACTCTCTTGCATTGAAATGGAAAATCTACTCTTCTTATCAAATTTAATATTGGAGTTTGCCATCATAAAGAAATTGGAAGAGGCAGAAAAGCAGAACAAGGTTAGGCAAGAAAAATCAGAAAAACAAATGAATGCCCTATGAAGCAAAATCAATGAAAACAAGATTGAAAATCATACTCTGAAAAAAGAAATAAAGGAATTGAAGGGGGAAAAAAATAAAATGGAGATGAAAAATACTACAGAAATTTCTAGTGGAATCAACTAAATGGAAGAGTGAATCAGTGAACTGGAGTTCTAACTTAACAAAGAAGCAAGATATAAGATGAACAAGTTAAAACATAGTAAAAAAAATCAAAAAAATACTTCTTGAACTATCCAACACCAGGTGGAAAGCAATATAAGAATAATGGTTATTCCAGAAGGGGAAGAGATAAAAAGAGGGAACATATTTAAAGAAGTAATAGAAGAAACTTCCCAAACCTGGAAAAGGAAACAAGTATACAAATCCAGGAAGCTTAATGAATACCAGAGTACCTAAAACAAATGAGACCAACACCAATGGGTGAAACTTTCAAGAGCTCAAGACAAAGAAACAATGTTGAAGTTGGTAGGGGGAAGAATAAGATAACCTACAAAGGAATCCAGATCTGGGTAGCATCAGACTTCTCAGGAAGAACACTGTAGGCAAAGAAAGGAAGGATGTGACTGAAAAACTTAAAGACAAAACCTGCCAACCAAGAACATTCTACCTGCAAGGCTCTGCTTTAGATATCAGGGAAAATAAAAACCTTCTAAACTAGTGTGATGTGCCTCTGGCATTGGGTGGTGGCTGCAGAGATATCAAGAATCAGGTAATGCAATTTGTTGAGTCAAGTCAGCAGTTTATGAAGGACTCAATTTGACTAGCTAAAAGACACACCAAACCTGATAGAAAAAATTTCCAGAAGATTGCCATGGCAATAGCAGTAGGACTTGCTGTGAAAGAATTCATTGGCTTTTTTGTGAACTCCATCTATATTCTTACTAATAGCATTGCTGTTGGTGGCCAATTGCCATTCCAGAAGAGTGTTTTTCACCTTGGAAATTGGCAAACAAGTGAGAACTCAAGAAGCTCATGGAGTAAAAATTTGCAGATATATTTCATGTTTTTCATTTTATTTCTTCCAAGATGTTTTCTATTCCCAAATTAAAAGAATTACAAATTTTTTTAAAGATAAAAGTCTAAAGAAAACCTGAAAGAGTTTGCAAAAACTAGACTACCACTCCAGGAAAATATGGAGAGAAACTGTAGTACTGAAGCCCAATAGAAATATACAAAAAAGAACTGAAAAAAGAAATAGATACAACCAAAAATTAAAAACAAAATGTCAGCAACAGACTTCAATAATCAATTCATACTTCAATAATCACTCTAAATTTAACAAACTAAACTGACCTATTAAAAGATCCAGAGTATATAGCTGGATTAGAAAAACAATCTAACTTCTGCTGTCTCTAGGAAACGCCTGAGCTCCAAAGGAAAACATAGATTCAAGGTAAAGGTTTGGAAAACAATCCAACATGCAAATAGGACTCAAAGGAAGGCAGGAACAGTCATACTGATATCACACAAAATATATTTCCAGCTGAAAAAAGTAACAACAGACAGGGAAGGACAAGGCATAATGATTAAAGGAGAAATACATCAGGAGGACATAACGCTCATCAACTTACACACAACACAAAAAGGAGCACCAAGATACACTAGTCAACTACTATCAGCTCAGAAAACAAACATTGGAAAAATCACCTTTGTGGTAGGGGGAGTTAGCACCCCACTCACATCAGTGGACAGACCAAAGAGACAGCAAGTGAAAAGGGACATAAAGGCTATAAACAAAGAATTTCACCATTTAACAGACATCTATGGGACTATACATCCCCAAAGAAATAGAATGTAAATTATTTTCAAGTATATATAGGACAATTCCCAAGATTGATCCAGTATTAGGTAAAAGATAAATATCAACAAATTCATGAAGACTGAAATCATAATAAGTGTCTTCAAGAAACTACTGAAAATATCTAATACATGGAGACTGAACAACACTACTGAAAGACCACTGGGTCAATGAGGAAATCAAAGAAAAAATAAAAATAAAAATATACCTCTAACAAATGACAATGAGGACACAAACTTCCAGAACATATGGGACACAGATGCAGAAGCAGTACAAAGAAAAAATCACATCAAAAAAAGTATATGTCACATCAAAAAAAAAAAAAAAGAGCCAAAATAAACAACTTTGTCTCTCATTTTGAGGTATTAGAAAAAGAACAAAAATATCCAAAAGTCAAAATAAAGAAGGAAATAATAAAAATTATAGCACAAATAAATAAAGTGGAAATAAAAAAAAAAAAAAAAAAAAACAGCCTAAAAGGCTAATGAAACCAAAAGAGGGTTCTTCCAAAAATAAACCAAATAGACAAACCTCTAGCTAGGTTCACTAAGAAAAAAGAGAAAAAAATCAAATAAATAGGACTTTAAAAAAGAAATTATAGTGAAAGTATTGGCATGGTAAAGAAGGGGAGAGCCAAGTCTCTGACAGGCAGGAACTTTATTGACCTCCCAGGCAAGTTTCACTGACACCCCACCGAGGTCAGAGAAATCACACTCACTGTGAGGGAGGGTTGCCTTTTTATAGTGTGGGGAAATGTTAGGCAGGAAGCCAGGTATGCGGAGCCACAGTTGTTTTTCTGAAAGTTCTGTTTCTTGGTGGTTTTGGCTGATTGCTCTCAGGTCCTGTTTGTGCAGGGTGACCTCTAGTTCCAGGAACTCGAGGCAATGGTAGAATTTCCCTCTTGCAGTTTCAAAACTCCCCTGCGACCTCGGGCCTCAGTATGTCCCTGCACTGACCTTATAGTAGAAGCGTCCCTGGTGCAAAGGGTTAAGTCTCAGCACTATGAAGCTACTGGCAGCCACTGCAGCATGAGTTCCATCCCTGGCCAGGGAACTACCCACATTGCACAGCAGACCTGCCCTGTCTCTCCTGCTGCTCCCCGCTGCAGTGTATTTCAGTAGATCTGCCTGTTCTGATCCCCACTCTGTCTCTGGTGAATCCTCTCACCTCTCCCACACCTCTTGCCTAAACCCCAGCTCCTGTATGGATAGATAAATAAATCTTTAAAAAAGGGGAATTACAATGGGCACTGCAGAAATGCAGAGGATAATGAGAGATTACTACATACATTTATACGCAAACAAGTTCAACAACCTAGATGAAATAGACAAATTCTTATTATTATACAATCATCTAAGACTGAATAGGGAAGAAATAAAAAGCCTGAACAAACCCATCACAAGCAAGGAAACTGAACAGTAATCAAAAAAACTCTCCATAAAACAAAAGGACCAGATGGCTTCAAAAGCGAGTTTTACTTAATTTTCAAAGGTGAACTAATACTAATCCTGCTCAAAGTCTTTTAAAATATTGTGAAAGAAGAAAATATTCCAAACACATTTTATGAAGCCAACATCACTCTAATACCAAAACCAAACAAAGAGAACATAAAAAAGAAAACTACAAACAAATTTCCCTAACACAGACACAAAAATCCTCAATAAAGTTGGCAAACCAAATGCAAGAATATATTAAAGGAATTATTATCATGGCCAACTGGGATTTATACCAGGGACACAAATATGGTTCCACATGCAAAAAATCAATCAACGTAATCACCACATCAATAAAAAAACAAGATCAAAGACATATGATCATGTTAATAGAAGCCAAGAAAGTACCTGATAAGATTCAGCATTGTTTCATGATGAAGACCTTCAAAAAACTTGCAATAAATGCAACATATTTTACCATATTAAAAGCCATAAATTGATGAGAAAATACATTATTGAGCAAATAAATATAATAAAGATGTCAGCAGAACTTCTAGCCCAGGTGCAATAAACACTCGAAGGCAGGCATAATTAACAAGTTTGCTTACTCACAGCTCTTTCCCTTTAAAGATTCATGGCCAGGACACAAAAACAGTGATTCAAAAGAACACCTGTACACCTATGTTTATTGCAGCACTATTTACAATAGGTAAAACCTGGAAACAACCCAAATTCCCAAAAATAGATGACTGGATCAAGAAGATTTGGTACATATACACAATGGAATATTACTCAGCAATCAAAAAGATAAACTCATGCCATTCATAGCAACATGGATGGAGCTAGAAGGAATTATGTTCAGTGAAATAAGCCAGAAGGAAAAAGAAAAATATTGGATGCTTTCACTTATAGCAGGAATATAGGGGAACCAAATAAGACATCAGGGTAAAAATAATAATAATAATAACAGTACAAAACACAACAAAGCAAAAACAGACAATTATAAACCAGAGACATACTGCAGGGGAGGAGGAGAGGGGTGAGAGGGAGGGAGGGTGGAGCACAGGGGACTGTGGTGATGGTGCACGGGTACCTTGGGGAAGGAGATTCTATGGGGACTCAATCTGAGGGGGTGGGGGGAAGCAAATATTGTCTAAAAATGTAAAAAATGATAAATATTAAAATAAAAAAATGAAAAAAGAAATAAAGATTCATGGCCAGGGCCTCAGCACTCCTGTCTAAACAAAGTTGCATTTCAAAATGATCAGGAAGCAAGTCAAGCTGCTCTGTCTCTCCAAGGCCATCTCCCAGTGTCTGCATCTTTCTCTCTTTGCCTGTCCTCCCGGCCTTGTCTGGGGACTTTGCAGCAAATGGTTTTGCCTGCTGAAAAACGATGCTATCAATGGAACAAATATGAAAACAGTTATGTATAAAAGGAACAGTGCTGCTATAAACGTAGGGGTGCAGGTGCCCTTTTGAATTAATGTTTCTGTGTCATTTGGGTAAATACCTAGGAGTGGAATTGCTGGATCATATGGAAGCTCTATCTTTAGTAGGCTGAGGAATCTCCACACAGCTCTCCATAGTGGTTGGACCAGTTTGCACTCCCACCAGCAGTGCAGGAAAGTTCCTTTTTCTCCACATCCTCGCCAACATTTGTTGTTGCTAGTTTTTTTAAAATGTGCCATTCTCACTGGTGTGAGATGGTATCTCACTGTAGTTTTGATTTGCATTTCCCTGATTACAAGTGATGTTGAACATTTTTTCATATGCAGCACTATTTATAACAGCTAAGCTTTGGAAACAACCCAAATGCCCAAAAATAGATGACTGGATCAAGAAGATGTGGTACATATATACCATGGAATATTACTCAGCATTCAAAAAAGATAAACACATGCAATTTGCAGCAACATGGATGGCGCTGGAAGGGATCATGCTCAGAGAAATAAGCCAGAAAAAAAAAGAAAAATACCGGATGGTCTCACTCATAGTAGAAATCTAGAAAGCCTGAATAAGGAACCAGGAAAAAGAATAACTATAATAAAGTAAAAATCAAAATCAACCAGCAACTATAAACCAGAGACACACCATGGGGAAGGGGTGGGGAGAGGAGGGATTGGGGTCAGAATAAGGGGGGTGCAATTGTGCTGCACCTCCCCCTGCAGTGACCTTTAGGGCTAATGGCTTTCGCCACCGTCCCTAGGTCCGGCTGGGCAAGGAACCAGTGCAGGGGGAGAACAGCAAAACCGCCTGAAGACATAGATAAGACGGAAGCCTGTTGAAAGATAACGACCACCAGGAGCCACTACAGGAATGCTGTCAGCACGGAAACTTATCTCGCCTTCTCAAGGCCCACAAACTTTATTCTAGTACAACTGTCTCTCTAAAATCTTTTCTCTCTCTCTAAAATCTTTTCTCTTTCTCTGTCTAAAAGGTCATTGGTTTGCTGATTAAAAAATAAGATACGAAATCTAGTAACTAGGCTAATTCAAATGAAACGTTACTAAACTCTGTGTCTTAATAGAACTGTTAGCTTAATAATTTCTCTGTTGTATGCTTAGCCTTGTTAGTATTAATCTTAATGATAAAAATATTACATTGTGAAAAGTAAAATTCACCTGTGCTAATTAATAGTAATTTAGTGGTAGTGAGTAGTTTAAACAAAAAGTAATCACATAAAATAAAAAGAAAAATTAATAGCCTAACTACTTAGGAATGCGCCTGGGTCCAGATGTAAATCACTGCCCTGTCAATGATAAGCTAAACCTATAAGCAAGCTGATTTCTTCACTGATGTTCACCATTCCTATGCTTTTAGAAAACATATATATACTGGTCACCAACTCAAAAAAAAATTACACTCAGATTTTCACTCTCTTGAAATGTGTCTGTTTGTCATTTCTTTCACCGACGCCCTGACCACCCTGCACGCTTCTCTCAACCCTGAGGTGGCCTCATCGTCTACTGCTGTGCTAGTCCGCGGCACAATTGTATGGGGAATATAAAAAAAAAATCTTAAAAAAAAAAATCTTAAAAAAAAAAAAATGGAACGGTGATCAGACCATAGGGGGCTACCCAGATCTGGGACCTCATGCATGAGTAATAAAGCTTTTCCTGAACTCTCAATTCCTGAAGTTTCACTTGTTCTTTCTCTGCCTGGGTGAAAGGCCAGAATTTCTACAACAATATGACAAAACCCACAGAGAGCATCATTCTCGATGGTAAAAAACTAAAAGCCTTTCCACTAAGACTGGTACAAAACAAGGACTCTCACCACTGCTATTCAACATATTAGAAGTCCTAGCTAGAGCAATTAGGCAAGAGAAAGACATAAAAAGAATACAAAAATTGAGAAATAGGAAATAAAGCTATCATTATTTGCAGATGATATAATTTACATTGAGAGCCCTAAATACCAAAAAAAAAAAAAAAAAAAAAAATTAAAAGAATAAACCAGTTCAATGGATGGCGCTGGAAGGATCATGCTCAGCAAAATAAGCCAGAAAGAAAAAGAAAAATACCGGATGGTCTCACTCATAGCAGGAATCTAGAAAACATAAATAAGGGACCAGGAAAATGAATAACTATAAGAAAGTGAAAATCAAAATCAACAAAAAACTATGAACCAGAGACACTCAATGGGGGGGTGGGTTAGCGGGGAGGGGAGGGATGGGGTCAAAATAAGGGATTGCAATTGTATGGGGAATATAAAAATAAAATTTATTAAAAAAAAAAAGGAAAAAAGAAAAGTGAGTTGAGGCAGATCATGGGAAAAAAAAAAAAAAAAAAAAGAATAAACCAGTTCAGCAAAGTGGCAGAATACAAAATAATACACATAAATATTGACCTTCTTATATGCAAACAATGAGCTAGGAAAAAAAGAAATTAAGAAAGTCATCCTGATACAGAGCAGCAAGGGCACCAAAACTTGCCAAGAACACTGCCCAAAAAGTTAACGAGTAATCGACTGAGTTCTTCACCTGCATACACAATTGCAAGATTACTCAGGTTCAGAGAACAACGACAATGGGATTTATTTAACAAACCAGGGAAAACAAAGTTACTGTGGCCAACAATGGCCATTTACCTCACCTGAAGCAGTGCCCAGTGCTTTAAAATCCTAAACACACACACACTGAAGATGGCACCTTCCCACCACTGAGAGCCTGGAGCACGCAGCAGTGAGACATAGGCCATGATCCAACTCACAAAGACAACAGAAGACACAACAGGAAATGCTCACAGAGCTGCTGAGACGCCCCAGCACAGCACCAGAAAAGTGACACTCAAAACAGCAGCTGCAGCAGCTGAACTACATGACAAATGGCCATACTCGTGCAGTTCAGCAAGGCTCCCGGCTGGCTCCAGGTCTTCGCCTTCCCTGCCAGGCTGTAACAGCAGCAAAATCAGGGCCAGTTTTCAGTTGCTCGGCTACTTACAAAGCCTCCAAACTTTTCTTCTCTGAGGCTGGCTGCTGGAGGCCTCTCTACATCCTTTAGAGGCCTGCAGCAGCCTTCTGGAAGATCAGCATGGTGGGGGCAGAAATCACTGACCCCGGAATTGCTGAAAATCCGAAAATGCTGAATCCTCAACACCGAATGCTCAAACACTGAATTCCAGGGCGGCTTCTGCAGTCCCTTATGTTTCTTATCAGAGTCTCCACCCTAAATCTGATACTTTGCCCGCACTTTTCCAGGGGGCTCCCTATCCTCACCAACCCCCCTTTTGCTTCAGCCACCAGTTACAATCCCATGTACAATCACACGCAAAAAACGGTAAATACTTAGAAATAACCCAACAAAGGAGGTGAAAGACTTATACAAGGAAAGGTATAAAATACCATTCAAATAAACAGGAGACACAAAGAAATAAAAAGATATTCCCAGCTCTTGTTTGAAAGAATCAACATTGCCAAAATTGGGGACGACTTGGGGGAGAGCACAGTGGACTGTGGTGGTGATGAGAAAATATATTATGGAGCAAATGGCTATAATAAAGATCCCAGCAGAGCTTCCAACACAGGTGCAAGGAACACTCCAATGCAGGCATAATTGACAAGTTTGCTTACTCACAGCTCTTTCCCTTCACAGATCCATGGTGGGGTCTTAGCACTCCTGTCTAAACGAAGTTACATTCAAAGAGTCAGATAACAGGTCCAGAAGGCCTGTCTCTGTGGGGTAATCTCCAGGTGGCTGCATCCCCTCCCACTCTCCAGGACTCCCCTTGCGTGAGAAGCCACTTTGCTCACTTTTTCTCCCCACCAAGGGTTTTGCCAGTTATCAATGTAACAAATGTGAAGACAGTTGTGTATAAAATGAGCCCTTTGTCTTTAAACAGGTGCTCAGACCTAACCCGGCTCCCCAGGTCTGAGACCGCATGCATGAGTAATAAAGCTTCTCCTGACCTCACCATCCTGAAGTACCTCTTGTTCTTCCTCTGCCTGGGTAAAAGGCCAGAATTTCTACAATCGTGGAGGATACAGGTGCTCGGGTTGGGGGAGAGATGCAGTGACCGCACCTGAGGGGGTAGATCCTATACTGTCCAAATATTAACAGACTTAAAGCAATGGTATTTCACGCAATAATTAATTAATAATAGTTATTATAATAAAATATGAGTAAAAGATGATAATTTTAAAGGAAAGGAAATCCACATAGAGAATGATTTGTAAGTAGAGAAAGCACAAGGCAAGGAGGAAGGGGGGAAGGGGAGGGCTCCCCGCACTCAGCGCAGACACCTGGGAACTAGACAGTGTTGGGGACATGCTTCTGCCCATGGTGGATCAGGCTTGCTCCTCTCAGAGCCTCAGGGGCCCAGAGCAGCTTGTGAGCTGCCCACATGGGAGACCCAGGTATGACTGGGAAGAGTGTCTGCATGCACTTCAGGCCCCTCAAGGGTCAATGGGGACCTGGAGATCCTGGGGGGAGGGTTGAGCAGCAAGTGTTGCTGATGAGCTGGGGCTGGGCCTGGGTCCTTTGTCCTGAGGGAGTCAGAGGGGATGGGCCTGGTGCAGCAAAGGGAAAAGAAGGCAAGGTTAATAAAAAAATCAAGCCTTACACTAGAACTCATTGTTTCAGCTAAACAATACCCTAAGACAGTAGATAGCTGCCAGGACATCCCTATCAGCTAAAGCCTAAGCAAGAAAAGACTTTTCTTATTCGCATGGCCTTCAGCCAGGGATCGGCTGCTACTCAGCTATCAGAACTTTTTCTACCTAGAAACTCCTTAATTCAAATAGCTTCATTTAAAAGCTTTCCCAAGAAACTTCAAGAGAAGGAAAAAGAAGGACCTACTATAATTACTGTGCTGGATTGCTTGTCACGCATGTACAATAAATTGTCTCCCATTGTCAAGTGGGTCAAATTGTTTAATACTAATTTCTAAACAGATAATTTTCCGTGCCATCCACCCACAGTCTGCTGACACGTACAATCCCCTGCCCAATATACTCTAATAAATTTTTCTATCTCTATGACCAAGAACAAAAAGCAAAGGATGCCAGATCTTCAGCTTCACGGTGTGAGGCCCTTTCTCTTAGCTGCTTGTCAGTATCCTATCTGGCTGGGGCAATGCTCATCTGATTTCTGCCACCACAGATTTATTTTGTCTGTTTTTATATCTAGAATCCTGCAAGGAATGTGTGCGTGTGTGTCTGGGTCCTGCTCTCCTGTCCCCCATCTCCAACCTTCCTTGTCTGCATCCTCCTTTCCTTCCCTCCATGTCCACCCTGCGCTGGCCACAAGGGGGCAGCAGAGCCTCACGGAACCTGGGAACAAGCCCGGGGGCCTTTATATTGGCCCCTAGGCTGCTCCCCCACCAAGTAGCTCCCTTTTCTGGGGCCCCCAGGCAGGAGCTGCAGGATGGCCCTGCTTCCCTCTGGGGGCCCTGCTGCTTCACAGACCCTCAGGGGTGGGGGCTTGTTTTGCCTCCCGGGGCAGCAGTGGGGGGAGCAGAGTAGGACAAAGGAAAAAAAAACCTCAAAACCCAAGTGAGAGAGGCCTAGAGGGGCTGACACCGAAAAACAGTGCAGCCTGATCCATAGGCCTCTCATATTTACTTTGAACGGGGTTCAGAGAATATGGGCAAGTATGTGCTGGAATGTACATGTGTGGGGGTGTGTTATCAGGGGTGCGTTGTTGTCTGGTGAAGCTCAGGTGGAGTGACCAGGAGTATTTTGGGGGGCTCGATAGTTCCTGCTAACCAAAGCACATCATGTCTAGTACCTGTTGTTACCTAACTTTCTGCTGATCCTTACTAGCATTCTAGCTGATCTTGCCAATCTGGGCATAGTGTCTGCCTGGTGTTTTTAGCAGATACTGGTTTCCCAGTATGTGCCTCATGCCAGGTATGTGTAGCTTGACCAGCAGGAAGTGTGGACATGGAGACAATAGCCCAGAGAAGAAGGAGGGCCGGGGATTCCACAGGCTTGGAGCTGGGTCTCCACATTCTTTTGCTCACTCACTCTTCTCAGTATTATTTTATGAACATGCAGCTCAGCTAACACATATGTGCAAACATTGTACAGATTGTGAAAACAAACAAATAACATCTGAAAAGTGATGAGATACAGCATTTCCAGGGGAAACTCTAACATGTTTTTTGCCTCCCCCAGCCCCAGTTTCCTGGGTCAGCCCTGGACCCATGTGGTGGCCCCTGTTCAGAGCTCAGCTGAGCTTTGGGGTAAACCTGTTCCATCTGGGATTTGGACATACAATTACATGACCCTGGGAGGCCCCTCCTGGTGCTGAACCCCTGTCTCCCAGCTGTAAAGTGAGGAGACATCTCAACTGGTTACAGCAACACACTCATTGACATGAAGCCTGTCATGTGCAGAGTGAAACAGCACTTGGTCAAAGACCGCCTTGAATGTTTGGTGACTGTCTGTAGACAGCCTGTGGGGACTGTCCTGGGACAGGAAGGAACAAGTGAGGGGCATTCCTGGACGATGGACTGTTAGATCTAACAGATGGAACAGATGGAACAGGTGTCAGCCCCTCTAGGCATCTCTCACTTGGGTTTTGAGTTTTTTTTTTTCCTTTGTCCTACTCTGCTCCCCCCACTGCTGCCCCGGGAGGCAAAACAAGCCCCCACCCCTGAGGGTCTGTGAAGCAGCAGGGCCCCCAGAGGGAAGCAGGGCCATCCTGCAGCTCCTGCCTGGGGGCCCCAGAAAAGGGAGCTACTTGGTGGGGGAGCAGCCTAGGGGCCAATATAAAGGCCCCCGGGCTTGTTCCCAGGTTCCGTGAGGCTCTGCTGCCCCCTTGTGGCCAGCGCAGGGTGGACATGGAGGGAAGGAAAGGAGGATGCAGACAAGGAAGGTTGGAGATGGGGGACAGGAGAGCAGGACCCAGACACACACGCACACGCACACATTCCTTGCAGGATTCTAGATATAAAAACAGACAAAATAAATCTGTGGTGGCAGAAATCAGATGAGCATTGCCCCAGCCAGATAGGATACTGACAAGCAGCTAAGAGAAAGGGCCTCACACCGTGAAGCTGAAGATCTGGCATCCTTTGCTTTTTGTTCTTGGTCATAGAGATAGAAAAATTTATTAGAGTATATTGGGCAGGGGATTGTACGTGTCAGCAGACTGTGGGTGGATGGCACGGAAAATTATCTGTTTAGAAATTAGTATTAAACAATTTGACCCACTTGACAATGGGAGACAATTTATTGTACATGCGTGACAAGCAATCCAGCACAGTAATTATAGTAGGTCCTTCTTTTTCCTTCTCTTGAAGTTTCTTGGGAAAGCTTTTAAATGAAGCTATTTGAATTAAGGAGTTTCTAGGTAGAAAAAGTTCTGATAGCTGAGTAGCAGCCGATCCCTGGCTGAAGGCCATGCGAATAAGAAAAGTCTTTTCTTGCTTAGGCTTTAGCTGATAGGGATGTCCTGGCAGCTATCTACTGTCTTAGGGTATTGTTTAGCTGAAACAATGAGTTCTAGTGTAAGGCTTGATTTTTTTATTAACCTTGAAGGTTGCCTTCTTTTTTTTTTTTTTTTAAAGATTTATTTATGTATTATTTATACAAGCACTGGGTACAGTCAGAAGCGCGGGAGGGTGAGAGAATTCACCAGAGCCAGAGCGGAGAGCAGAGCAGGCAGAAGGACCGAAGTACACTGCTGAGGGGAGCAGCGGGCGGCAGGAGAGGTCTGCGCGCCATGTGGGACCCTCCTCCGGTGGCTGGGGAGCAGCCGGGGATTGAACAGGTGCTGCAGAGTCTGCAGGCAGCTTTGCAGCCCCACACTCAACCACTGCACCAACGGGGAGGCCCAAGGTTGCTTTCTTGCTGAGAGCACGTAGTGGCCAAAAGTCTATGGGAAAAGGGATGCACTGATTGTTTCTGCTTTGTTTCTATGCACATGGTAATGTCATCTCACTGATTGCTAAAAAAGTATAAATAAAGAACCTGCTGAGTCTCTCAGCAGAATATACTTGCACCCCATCCAGTATCAGTGTCTCCTTAATCCCTTTCCTCTCAGCCCTTAAGTTTCAGGCCCTAACGTGTCTCCTAGGCCATCTCATCCTTTCAGGAACCCCTGACACGACATTTTGCCGGAGGCTGGTTCCCAGCAAGATGGCAGCTGTAAGCACAGGAAGGATACCAGGGAGGGTCCTGGGTACTGAGACTTAACCACATGCTATTCACTCACAAAACTGAGCTCTTCTTTGTATTCATTCTTCAAAAACAAAAAACCGAGTTCCTACAGGGAAGCAGGGGACACAGCATCTCTGTCTAGCCAAGCTTCACCCGTTGTCTACCACATGATCTCCCCAATCTCACAGCTGCTCGGAGGCCTGAGAGCATGAGGGTCTCCCCTGTCATGGAACACCCCCCCACACACACAGCTGCACCCTGAAATCAAAACCTTTTCTCCTCTACCTGAGCCCCCCTGTTTACTCCCAGGGAGCCCCTACTAAAGGCTTAGGTCTCAGTCCTTACATTCCTCAGTAATTCCTGGCAGCCTGCTGCAGGCATCTCAGGGGGGGAAAATTCTTGCTCAAATGAGGGTTCACCTGACGGTCTGTCCCCTGACAGAACATGTGGTGAAGCACAGGAAATCACAGAGTCTAGTGGACCAGAACCTCAGACACCCAACACCTCCTTCCTGTGGTGCATCCACAGAGTCAGTCCCCTGCTCGCTGGCAGGGCAGGAACAGTGGGAAGGACCAGGAGGAGGAGCACAGAGAGGACAACAAGGGGGCAAGGGGCTTGGGGAGGTGAAAGGGGAATCCCCACCTGGTCTGTCCACAAAAGCACTCCCCCAGGGCCCCCAGCTGTGCCTCTGCCATAGGCCCATCTTCACACAAGAGATGACACCAATGAGAAGGGGACAAGCCCAATGAGGGGGTCCAGGTGCCAGTGGAGGGGGAGGTGGACGGGCCCCAGGGCAGCTCTGGAGCAGGACACAGGAGAGCCCTGATATCTCCAGGCCAAGGTCACAGCCCAGCCACTGTAGGACCTGCAGACCCAGTTTCCCCTACACCTGCTGCTGGGGGGTCTCCAGGGACTGGGGAACTCCTTGGCTGGGAGGGTGGGGGCTTCCAGAAGTTAAAATAGACCTGAGGTGTGGGTTCTTTATACTCGCCCAGGGTCACTCCATCCACCTCTGTCTCCTCCTCCCCTGAGACCACAGGAGGACTGTCCTCCACTGTCCCTACCTCAAGAGGTAGAGAATTTTAAAGAACTTGTTAGAAATGTGAAAGGGAACAGATGAAATAAGGATCCAGCCATGGTTTTCAGAGCAAAGGCTCTGAGATCTCTGTCCACATTACCCTGAAACCAGGGGCAGCTGCCTGGGGACCTGCACCCTCACTGGATGGACCAGCCTCAGCCCCTCCAGACCCTCCTTCCCCACATCTTCCCAGTAACTCCCAGGCTCCTCCCCAGGGCCCTGGCCTCACCCTCTACGTCCCCTCTGTCCCTCGGCCCTTCCCACCTCCTGCGCCTGCACTGCTCTCATCATGGCTCCTGCCCCCTGCCCAGCAGAGACCAGCTCCTGTGGGGGAGAAGCAGCCTCACTCTCCCTGTCAGTCAGCTCTTCTCCTTCCTCCTGGAGCTGCTCCTGCATCAGGTCATACAGGAGACCCAACTGGCTCCAGATCCTTCTAGTTCACACTCATAGTTTGAGGTGGTCCACTGACCTCCTCAACAGATTCCCTTCAATCCTCTCCTCCTCTGAGGTGGCCCCTCCCTTGACTAAAGTGCAGGAGGGCAGAGGGGAGATCCCAATACTGAGAGAGACTGTTCCTCCCCAAGGGGACCTGCCCCCTGGTCCTGGGCATTCCCTTCCCCTCCCCCTGCAGGGTGAGGCCTTTTGCACCAGGGCTGCTTTCAGCAGGTGACACTCCTACTGACATCATGCTCTCAGGACCCTAGTTATTCCCAAAGTTGGGGTTCATGTCCTGGGACACCTGAGAGCATGATTTTAGGAACATAGATAATCTTCTTGATCAACACAGGAATAGGAGGAATACCTCCAGGGGCATTGAAACGTCTCTGTGTCACATGTGGAAAGCTGAAGGGAAGAAAAGAAAGTAGATGGGCCAGTGGGAGTGAGAGATGAGGCAAGATCACCCCCAGGGCTGAGGGGGCCATGTCTGCTCTGCCTGAGATCACAGTGATGACATGGTCCCTGCAGAGCTGGGAGAGGATTGGGGTCCCCATGAGAGGAACCAGAAGCCATATTGGTAGCAGGATCCTGAGGACACTCTGAATCTCCCAAGTCCCCCTGACCTGTCCATTGAGGGTCTTCCCTCCCTCTGGATGAAGATCTTACCTCCTCAGGTGACACTTCCCTGAGTCCAGAGAGAGAGAGGAGAGGATGGAGACTGGGCTGGGAACAGCTCACAGAGGACAAGGGGACAAGCCCCGCCCTGGACTCTGGGGACATGAACTCTGGGGCTCAGCTGGGGGTGGACAAGCTCCTGAGGTTAGAATGACCATGAGTGTCAGATTGTAACAGGGTGGTCCCCAGGAAAGGGGGTGGTCCCAGGTTCCCTGCCCCACCTAAGGGAGGGTGGAGCTGAGCAGGGAGAGAAGAAGCTGCAGAGGAGACTGAGGAAGGAAGGAAGCAGGATGGAGCCAGAAGGAGACCTGGAGGAGGCGCATAGAGCCAAGAGACACGTGAAGAAACTGTGCTTGCCTTTTGGTCATGGACTGGATGAAACAGATGTGGGTGAGACCCGTGGGGAGGTGACAGTAGAGGTTTTTGTCTTGATTTTGATATCGCTCTTTTCCTTTCAGACTTGTCTGGTTGTTTCTGATCCTTTTCTGTGGGTCCCCACTGGAAGATGCTTTGGACTTGTGGCAGGCTTTGGGGCCTTGCTCTGGGCCAATCCTGCTTGGGTGGACTTTTACCCACGAGGAGACGGGTAACTTTGGGTGCTTCATTTAGAAACTATATACTTTGCCTTTCCTGCATTGTTTGCTAATTGTATTAAAGTTTCTTCTCATTAAAGGCTCATATGTTTTGTGCTGATGTAATGGATGGCAGAACCCCTTCAGAATAGGCAGTTTAGCGGGGTGCCGAAGACACTCCTCAGCAAAATGTCGTGTCAGGAGTCCCTGAAAGGATGAGACAGCCTAGGCGAAAACTTGAGGGCTGAGGGGAAGGGGATGAGGTAGTGAGAAGACACTGACACTGGATGAGGTGCAAGTCTCTTTTACTAAGGGACTCAGCAGGTCTTTATTTATTCATTTTTAGCAAGCAGTGAGATGACATCATCATGTGCATAGAAGCAAAGCAGAAACAATCAGTGCATTCTTTTCCCATAGACTTTTGGCTGCTACGTGCTGTCAGCAAGAAGGCAACCTTCAAGGTTAATACATAAAAAACTAAGCCTTACACTAAAACTCATTATTTCAGTTGGACAATTATCTAAGACAGTTGATAGCCGTCAGTACACCCCTATCAGCTAAAGCCTGAGCATCAAAAGACTCTTTTCATTACATGGCCATCAGCCAGAGACCAGCTGCTTTCTTGTTATCAGCTAACAGGGTTTTCTACCAAGAGACTTCTTAACACAAATAACTTCATTTAAAAACTTTTCTAAAAACTTCTAAAAAAAGGCAAAAGAACGGCCTCCCTGGTGACACAGTGGTTGAGCACTGGGCTGTGAAGCTGCCCACAGCCTCTGCAGCGCTGGTTCGATCCCCGGCCACCGGCGAGGGTCCCACACGGCACACAGACCTCTCCTGCTGCCTGCTGCTCCCCTCAGCAGTGTACTTCAGTCCTTCTGCCTGTTCTGCTCCCCGCTCTGGCTCTGGTGAATTCTCTCACCCTCCTGCGCTTCTGACTGTACCCAGTGCTTGTATAAATAAATAAATAAATCTTAAAAAAAAGCAAAAGAAGGACTTAATGTAATTGTTGTGCTAGATTGCTTGTCAGGCATGTATAATAAATTGTCTCCCATTGTCAAGTGGGCCAAATTTGTTCAGTGTTTAATTGTTAAGCAGGTAGTTCTCCATGCCATGTGCTTATAATATTCTTATACATATACTTTATTGCCCAATGTATTTTCTGAGAGGTTTTTTCTTTTTATGACCAAGAACAAAAAACAAAGGGATGTATATAGGTTATAGAGTCATCTTCAGCCCCACGGTGTGAGGCTTTTTGGAAATCTTCAGCCCCAAGGTGTGAGGCCCTTTAGCTTAGCTGCTTGCCAGTGTCTTACCTGGCTGGGGCAGCAAGGCCCCCTACAGCAGTGGGGTCTGGAATTCCCCCTCTCCCTGCCCTGTAGCAAGATGAGCAGCTTCATGCTAGACCCAGGGTCTGTCCCATCCTGTCTGGGGCCTGGTTTCTCCCCCTCTACTCAGGCTGCTCCTCAGGTCTGTAGGGGAAGGTGCTGAGCTATGTGATAGCTGGGATTTCAGTTTCTCATTTTTATGTTAAAAGCAGGGGATTTTTAATGCATTTACTTTAAAATGACTAGCATAAAAGTTTTCTACTATAATCAATACCAAGTTTCCTGTATAAAAATCTGTCTTGAAATAAGTAATCTTGTGTAATGTTTATGAAATCATAAACATGACTCTCAGACAAATATATAAACAATTAATATTATTAACTAATCAGTGACAGTACTGGTATTATGGAAAAATGCTACTAAGAGGATTTTGAAGAATAGATCCTTTATTGTCAAGCATGAAAGCAACTTAAAATAAGATATTCTAAGAAAGAACAAAAGTGGTAATATCAATGGATAAAAAAAAATTATAGTCTTTGCACAAAGAAATGGAAAGACATCCCTTGCTCATAGATTGGAAGAATAAACATTATTAAAATGGCCATCCTACCAAAAGCAATATACAGATTCAATGCTATTCCAATAAAAATTTCAATGTCATTCTTCAAAGAAATAGAACAATTATTGATGAAATTCATATGGAATCACCAAAAACCCCGAATAGCCAAAGCTCTCCTGAAAAAAAAGAAGGGAATGGAGACATCACACTCCCAGACTTCAAACTATACTACAAAGCCATAATCATCAAAACTACATTGTATTGGAACAAGAACAGACACACAGACCAATGGAATTGAATAGAAAATCCAGAAATAAACCCACAGATTTATGGTCAACTAATCTTTGACAAAGGAGCAAAGACTATGCATTGGAGCACAGAAAGTTTGTTCAATAAATGGTGCTGGGAAAACTGGGTCGCTACATGCAAAAGAATGAAGCTTGACTACTACCTCACACCATACACAAAAATCAACTCAAAATGGATTAAAGAACTAGACATAAGACCTGAAACCATAAAATACATAGAAGGAAATATAGGTGAAACACTACATGATATACACATCAAAGACATCATTACAGACACATCACCCAAAGCAGTGATAGTGAAGGCAAAGATAAACAGCTGGACTACATCAAATTAAGAGCTTCTGCCAGCAAAAGAGAAAATAACAAAAACAAACAGAAACCCCACCGACTGGGAGAACATTTTTGCACACAAAACTAACGATAAAGGACTGATCACAAAAATCTGCAAAGAGCTGATGAGACTCAACACAAACAAAGAAAATAATCCAGTCAAAAAATGGGCAGAAGAGCTAAAAAGAAAATTCTCTGAAGAGGAAATGCAAATGGCCAACAAGCATATGAAAAAATGTTCAGCATCACTTGTAATCAGGGAAATGCAAATTAAAACTACCATGAGATACCATCTTACACCAGTGAGAATGGCACATATTAAAAAAACTAACAAAAACAAATGTTGGCGAGGATGTGGAGAAAAAGGAACTCTCCTGCACTGTTGGTGGGAGTGCAAACTGGTCCAACCACTATGGAGAGCTGTGTGGAGATTTCTGGACCTAACTAAACATAGAGCTTCATATGATCCAGCAATTCCACTACTAGGTATTTACCCAAAGGACACAGAAACAATTCCAAAGAGCACCTGCACCCCTATGTTTATAGCAGCACTATTTACAATAGCTAAGTTTTGGAAACAACACAAATGGCCAACAATAGATGACTGGATCAAGAAGATGTGGTACATATACACCATGGAATATTACTCAGCATTCAAAAAAGATAAACACATGCAATTTGCAGCAACATGGATGGAGCTAGAAGGGATCATGCTCAGCAAAATAAGCTAGAAAGAAAAAGAAAAGTACCAGATGGTCTCACTCATAGCAGGAATCTAGAAACTTAAATAAGGGACCAGGAAAATGAATAACTATAAGAAAGTGAAAATCAAAATCAACAAACAACTATGAACCAGAGACACTCTATGGGTGGTGGGGGCGGGGAGGAGGATTGGGGTCAAAATAAGGGGATTGCAATTGTATGGGGAATATAAAAATAAAATTATTAAAAAAACATAATTACATTCTTAAAAAAAAAAAACCATAAATAAATAAATAAATAAACATACAGGTACAGGTAAAAAAATATATAGTCTTTGGAATTCTCTTTTTTGTTTTACAGACAGCACATGACTTCACAGCAAACACATCCTAATTAATGATAAAAACAGGTTTCAAAACCTTGTATATTTTCTAAATAGTTTCATAAGTTTGAATCTAATTACAAAATTTCTGTAATGCCCCATTAGATCAAATGAGATGGCACACACCTTATTTATTTATCAGTTTTTAATAGTTTTTCAGAACAACAGAAGGAAAAATTTCATGGATAGTAGCTGAGGGTAAATCTTAAAAATGACAAACATTGGGCCTCCCTGGTGGCACAGTGGTTGAGCACTGGCTTGCGAAGCTGCCCGCAGCCTCTGCAGTGCCGGTTCAATCCCTGCCCCTGGGTGAGGGTCCCACATGGCGCGCAGACCTCTCTTTCCACCCGCTGCTCCCCTCAGCAGTGTACTTCCTCAGTCTGCCTGTTCCGCTCTCTGCTCTTACTCTGATGAATTCTCTCACCCTCCCGTGCTTCTGACTGTACCTAATGCTTGTATAAATAAATAAATCTTTTTAAAAAAAATGACAAACATTACATCGTAGGGTCCAGAAGAAAAGCAGCACAACCAGGAGAGACGTGTGTCCTCGGCTGTGACTGGAGTGTCCCTGCCAGGGCTCATCCTGACACTGCAGGGTGCCAAGGGACACACTCCTGGGGTCCAGCTCCAGGTCACACAGAAGGGCACGTGGGGGATGTGGGCCAAGAAGAATCCACACCTGTGACTACTCAGCTCCACACACACGATTCACACACATTTGAACAACCACACAAAAAAAATGTGTGTTTTTTACTACCAAGAGAAGCTCCCTTTACATATCTCCAAAACAGACAGTGCCAATCTTTTTATCTATATTTCTATTTTTCTCAAGTTCAGTCACAATTCAATTGTTTATCTGTTACCCAAAAAATACATCATAAACATAAGGTATTCTTCAGCACCTGGATTCCTCAGCACAAGCTCAAGTTGAATAAACTCCAGTTAATTTAAGACACAAATTCATAGCTCATTCCTTTCCTTTCCAAACAGTAGGAAAACCCCTTGAAATATTTTCTGATCTCCCATGATAAAGTTCTTCCTACCCCAAACAGGTTCAAATAAGTCAATTTTACCATCTGTGGCCTCAGCACAAGCGGCTGACCTGACCATACTCATAGACAGGGCAATAAATGGGTGATGGGAGAGTCTATACTCAGTTCCATACTACAATGTATACACTGCTTGTTTTTAAATATCAAGAGAAATCTTCTTTTACAAGTGAAGAAGTGCTCACCTTTTTCCAAAATGAGGGGACAGACAGCACCAATGTATCTAACATGCCATATTAGGTATTTTTCAAATTTGCTCACAATATCTTTATCTATTCTGGTTTTTAAAAAAGATTTATTTTTTTTATGCATACAAGAACTGGGGTACAGGCCAGAGGTGCTGAGGGTGGGAGGATTCACCAGAGACAGAGTGGTGAACAGAACAGGCAGATTAACTGAAATACACTGCTGAGGGGAGCAGCAGGCAAGACAGGAGAGGTCTTCTGTGCCATGAGGGTAGCTCCCTGCCTTGGGATAGTAGTTGGGCTACAGTGGCTGCAGATAGCTTCATAGTGCTGTGCTTAAGCCCTTGCACCACGAGGGTGGCCCCTTTATCTATTCTGTTACCCAAAACTATATTATAAACATAAACTACATCAACTTGTATAAAAGCACAAGGGAAGATGACAAATGAAGACAATGGGTAATAAATTCAAATTAACACACACAAGAGAAAATGTTAAAACTATTACAGTCTCTTTATAGTTACACATCATCATGATGTCTGACTCCTCTCCACTCATGCTTCTCCTTCTCATCCTCCCACCAGAACCAGGTCAGTGTCCCCTGGGGGAGGGATCACACCTTCCTCCCTGCAGGTCTGGGGCTCAGGATCCCGCTTCCTCTGGCAGCTGTGGTTCCCGTGAC
Organism: Talpa occidentalis; assembly: GCF_014898055.3. NCBI lineage: Eukaryota > Metazoa > Chordata > Mammalia > Eulipotyphla > Talpidae > Talpa > Talpa occidentalis. The sequence goes on along the minus strand of NW_023602073.1, from coordinate 49,057,384 downwards.
CCTTTGCCTCAGGATATGGAAGGATCGAATTATGACAGGGGACCATGGAGTTCAGGTCCCAGCTCCCCAAGTCACCCCGAGTCTGAGAGTCTCTTCTTCATTCTCATCTTAATTCAGGGAGCAGTTCTCTCCTTCCCAGATGGTGTTGACACAAAAGAGGAACCAGATCCTTCTCCTGAGGTCACCAAATTAACACACCACAAGTTTATCACTGGTCATAGAAATTCATCAGGTTTAATAAAATTAAGTGTATTTCTTCCATTCCAGAGTAGGAAGCAGATAACAGAATATTAGGCTCCTCTAAAAGTCCATTGTCTGCCATTTCCCCAAATATTTTGGAGGCAGAAATTGTCTGGTCAGATAGTCCAGACTCCTAAATATAGATTTGGGAACACTCCATCAGGTTCTAGTTTCCTCCACACAAAGTCAAGTTGGATAAAGTAAACTCCAATTAATTTAGGAGAATCATTCGGAGCTCATCCCCTTTCTTGTCCTAACAGCATAAAATCCCTATTAAATATTTTCTTTACCAAATGACAAATGGCTTCCCATGGAAAAATTCACCCTACCCTAAACAGGTTCAAAGTTATGTCTCAGTACAGGCCTGACCTGACTGTTCTCTCAGCCACGGCCCAGGAATCTGCACCCAGAGCAGGAGGATGAGACTCCAGCATCCGGGACTCACTCACAGGTTTGTCCACAGGGAACCTGTAGCCAAAGAATTGCCCAGGGCAGGGCTGGGCAGGGAAGGGCCTCATGGGGACACGGTCTCAAGGGTGCAGTGGAGGAGGGGGGCTTCGGGCCCTGGGGGAGCCCCATCCACACCAGAGCCTGAGGGGATCCCCTCCTCTGGGGGACTCACAGGGTCCCCCAGAGGAGAATTGTTCATGGACATAGAGGGCTCTGGGGCCCGGCCTCCAGGGGACAGAGGGTCATGGACACATCTCCTAAATGGCAGACAATATATGGAAAGAGGGTCCCAGAGAAGGACTCAGGAGGGAAGGAGAAGATGCGGGAGCCATCAGTCATGTCATAGAAGGAGACGTCCCCGTGATCACAGTCCAGGAAAGCCCCCACCCTGTGGGGATCCTGCCTAAGGGGTAGTGGAGTATGAGGGTCAGTAAAGGCTTTGAAAACATTATTGTGCGGACAATAGCCCACTTCCCTATCAGTGGGGACGGAGCACAGTGCCTATATTTCTCATCTTTCCTCCGGATCCCCAGCACCCACTCAGTTCTCTCTGCATTCCTGACCTCTACCTCCCAGTAACAGCGCCCTGATGTGATGCCCTTAAGACCCCAAACACTGTATCCTGCTCCTTTTCCATCATGATGACAGGTCAGACTCTTCCTATCACGAGAGAGGACAATTCCAGGATCACAAGAACCTGGATCCAGAGTGACAGGCCCTGCAGAGAGAGAATCCATGTGCCAGCCTGACATAACAAGAGCACACACCTCCTCACCCCAGATACTCAGCTTTATGGGGAGAGAGATATGTTCCCTGATAAGAGAGCCTGGTGACCCTCCAGCCCACAAACCCCAAGTAAGAGAAGGAGCCACAAGATTATTGGGGGGTCAAATATGTCAAAGGACCCCTGGGCACCAGTCTGGACCCCAAGGACTGAGGAGCCCCTTCAGCACCCATGACCAGTACTCCCCCACCCCAGCTGTGTGACATCACAGCTGTGCCCACCCCACACCACAGAGGGTGCAGAGTCTGTGTCTACACGGAGAACAGAAGGAAAGGCCAGAAACTGAGCAGCCCCAGAGAGAACAGAGTCACTCACAGGCCTGGGACTGCTCCTTCCACCAATCTGCAAGAGACACACATGGCACGTGAGGGACTCTAGATGCTGACACATCAGCGCCCATGCCTAGTTTTCTACATAGTCCACAGGAGAAAATATCTGGAAACATTTAGTTGATGCATGTAACTTTTAGATTCATGTACACGCACATGCACACACATACACACACAGCTGTTATGCTGCAAAGTTCCCATGATTTAAGATCTAAAGCTTAATATTCAGGGGTGAGAGGCTGGACACCAACTGAACAGAGAGATTTTTACCCAGACACGACCATCAATTTATACTTTTGAAGGCGCAAGCCACAGGCCCATCCTAGAAACCATGTTTTCTTGAACAGCTTCTATGGACATGAAACACCCAGGACTGCATGCACTTATGATGAACTAACAGACCTGTATGTGCTGCTTCTCTCTGAGCCACAGGGCTTAGAGCCACAACCAGTCCAGGCCTGTGTGCCCTCAATGCTCCTGCCTCCTGGGACAGCAAAGTCCTGAGGAAGCCTAGAGATGTGGGGGCTGGTGGGCAGAGCTTTCCTCCCAATTGTGAAAAATCTGTCTGTCCAACAGGGGAGAGAGGCAGACATAGAGAGAGAGAGACTGACACAACGTGACTGAGCTGCACGTGGGGATGACTGACATGAGTGAGGAGACTCAGGACCCTGCAGCAGGGGGTCCTGCCCACTCAGGAGGGGGTGGAGAGGATTCTAGGAGGAGAGAGACGTGCAGAGTAGGGGACATGGACACACACTGAGAGGATCAAACACTAGTGACAACTTTCCACATTTTCATGTGTGGTGGAGACAAAACCATCCCTGTAGACAGAGAAGAACACAAACACATTGGATTGACACAACTGTTTCCTTCAAGAGGAGCCCAGAAATTTGGAAGCTTCAAAGTAAAACCTCTCTGTATAAGCAGAATAATGAATTCAAAGGTGTCCATGTCCCATCCCATGAACGTGTAAACATGTGTACTTGACAGAAGAAAGGGAAATCTGCAGGTGGGACAGAGACAGAACCTGGAAACAGGGATGTTATTGAGGATCATCAGGGGAACCAATCACATGAGCCTTAACAGCTGTGACCCTGCACCTGTGCTCAGAGACAATCACATGGTGACAGAAGCAGGGTCATAAAGAGGCTGCATGGCAGACTGTGTAGACAGAGGATGGGGGACCCCAGTCAATGAAGGGGGCTCTAGATCCTGGGAGAGGAAGGGGCTCCTGGAAGGAAAGAGCTGCCAGACCCTGGAGTTAGTCCCAGGACATGGTCTCAGGTGTCTGCTCTGCAGGTGTGTGAGATGATAAACTGTGTGGGTGATGCTGCTCAGGGTGTGGTGAGGTGTGTCAGCAGCAGCTGGAGCTCTGATGCCCATGTGGGGGCCCAGGCAGCGTGAGTGAGCAGGGCCCTGGCAGGGAGGGTCTGGAGGGAGCAACAGGACCCCATGAGGGTGGTCCCCCATGAGATGAGGTCCCAGGAGTGTCACCTGCTCTGGGGGGAGATGGAGGAGGAGGGAGGAGAGAAGGACAAGGACATGGAACAGGAGGAAGGACCCCAGAAGTTTTATCAATTTGCTGACCAGAGACAGAGCCCAGACCCTGACTGCTGTGGAGGGAGGGACATCCACAAGCCCTAACGACCAGACGGGATGTGCCCTGCCCCCTCAGCATGTGCCACACAGGATCATAGACCAGAGGCCCCAGGGGTGCCCCTGAAATGACTGAAAGGGGAGCATAGGCCCCTTCCTCTCAGTGCCCCAAGGTCATGTCATCCCTCACCCCACACCTGCCTGGGAAGGAGGAAGCAAGTCATTCCCCAACACTCAGGTTGGACACAGCAAGACTCTGAGGCCATCAGGGGAGAGCCTGAGTTTCCCAACTGTGTGAGGAGAGAGGGGGAGAGAGGAGAATCATGATCCACATTTATAGGAATAAGGAATAAATCTCATGGCACGCACTGTGTATAAATGTGTGACACCAGCCACACCTGCATAAGCTCACTCAAGTGTAACAGGGTGGTCCCCAGGAAAAAGGGAGTTTCCAGGTTTCCTGCCCCACCCAAGGGAGGGTGGAGCTGAACAGGGAGAAGAAGCTGCAGAGGAGATTGAGGAAGGAAGGAAGCAGGATGGAGCCAGAAGGAGACCTGGAGGAGGCACATGGAGCTGAGAGACACGTGAAGAAACTGTGCTTGCCTTTTGGTTGTGGACTGGGTGACACATGTGTGGGTGAGAGACCCATGGGGAGGTGGCAATGGCAGTTTTTGTCTTGATTTTGATTTTGCTCTTTTCCTCCCAGACTTGTCTGGTTGTTTCTGATCCTTTTCTGAAAAAAGGATCAGATAACAAACAAAATCACAAGATCTTGATAAGAAACAACATCTTGATAAGAACAACATCTTGATAAGAAAGAAAATCAGGGCCTCCCTGGTGGCACAAGGGGTTAAGCACCGCACTATGAAGCAATCTGCAGCCTCTGCAACACAAGTTTGATCCCCAGCCAGGGAGCTACCTAGATGCCACAGTAGACCTCTCCTGTCTCACCCACTGCTCCCCTCAGCAGTGTATTTCAGTCAGTCTGCCTGTTCTGTTCCCCACTCTGTCTCTGGTGAATCCTCTCACGCCCCAGCATCTCTGGCCTGTACCCCAGCTCTTGTGTGCATAAATAAATAAATCTTTAAAAAAAAAAGAAAAAAAAACAAGATCACATGCAATGATTGAGTGGCATATATGTGACCTCTTTGTAAAAAAGGGAAATTTTAAATTTACTTGTTTTTGCTGAGACATTAGTTGGCATCCAGCTCTAATGCTCTACACCACACTTCTTCATACAACAATAAAAAAGAGGGCATGGAGGAGAACAGGAACAGGAGCAGCAGGAACAAAAAGAGAAAATCAAAGTGACATTTAATGTGAGACACAGCGTGCCCAGTACTGTGCGTGCACTGACTGCACTAGTCAATTTTTGTAGCAACACTTTAAGTGAAAATTTTTTGTTAAATTTTACAAATAATACGAGATCACACATGTATCCATCTGTGAATCTGTCAATATCAAAATGTTGATTCTAATGTATTCATGGTGTTTCAGTCAAACACATCATTCTTTTTGCATGCCCAAGGAAAGTTTATGTTAAAATGCATGAGACATGAGCTCAGCAGAGGCTGGAATGATGGTAAATGCTGCAGGGGGCCTTGATGCCCCAGCCAGATAAGACACTGGCAAGCAGCTAAGTTAAAGGGCCTCACAACCATGGGGCCAAAGATCTAACATCCCTTTGTTTTTCGTTCTTGGTCATAAAGAGAAAAAAAAGTTCTCAGAAAGTACATTAGACAATAAATTATATGTATCAGCAGACTGTAAGCAAATGGCACAGAAAATTATCTGTTTAGAAATTAGTTATTAAACAATTTGGCCCACTTGACAATGGGAGACAATTTAGTGAATATGCCTGACAAGCATTACAACACAACAATTATAGTAAGTCCTTCTTTTGCTTTTTTTTTTGTGGGACCCTTGCCTGTGGCAGGGGATTTAACTGTCGCTGCAGAGGTTGTGGGTAACCTTGCAACCCAGCGCTCAATGCTGCACCACCAGGGGAGGCCCCTTCTTTTGCTTTTTTTAGAAGCTTCTTGGAAAGTTTTTAAAAGAAGTTATTTGTGTTAAGAAGTTTCTTGTTAGAAAACCCTGCTAGCTGATAACCAGAAAGCAGCTGGTCTCCGGCTGAAGGCCATTTGAATAGAAGAATCTTTTGATGTTTAGGCTTTAGCTGATAGAAGTATACTGGCAGCTATCAACTGTTTTAGGTATTTGTCTTAGGTATCAACTGTCTTATTAATAATAAGTTTTAGTGTAAGGTTTAGTTTTTTATCTATTAACCTTGAAGGTTGCCTTCTTGCGGAAGGCACACAGCAACAAAAAGTCTAAGGGATGCATTGATTGTTACTGCTTTGTTTCTATGCACATGATAATGTAATCTCACACCTTGCTAAAAATGTATAAATAAAGGCCCTTCTGAGCCCCTCAGTAGAAGATACTTGCACCTCATCGAGTGTCAGTGTCTCCTCACTACCTCATCCCCTTCCCCTCAGCCCTTAAGTTTTTGCTGACGCCATCCATCCTTACAGGGACACCTGACACGACATTTTGCCAAGGCTGGTCGTCCGCAGGTAAAGACAACTCTGTGATCCTCACTGTGTGGAAATGAGCCCCAGGGGAACCAGGGAGACTCTCAGGAGGGTCCTCACACTCCAGCTCCCTCCCCCACGGTCCCCCTCTCTGTGGCTCAGGGTCTGTGTCCAGGACCATAAACAAACCCCTTAGCAGGGAAAGGGTTTGTGACTCAGGCTCAGGAGGCTCAGATATCCCTTCACCAGCAACTCTGACCTTCCCTGCAGGAACCTGTGAGACTCTTCCCTGGGGGCACTAGATGGGGGATCATGTGTGAGATACCACAATTATATGGTTGCTTCAATAATGGTTTTTAAAGTGTAACTTTATGTGAAGTACTTCAAAAGGCCCACTGTATTCATTCCCAAGCCTTGCACAGAGTCTGCACAGCACAGATTCCAACTGGTGACTGTGCCCAAAACCTCTAGAAGGCTCTTCTCCCACACTCCCCTCTCCTTCCTTCCCCTCTCTATCTCCATCCAGACTTTTCTTTCAAAGTTCCCCCCAATTCTTTGGAAATGGATTATAACTATTTTAGATTGGTTCTTTCCCAGTCTACATAAATACCTCTAAAAAAAAACAAAAAACAAAAAACCTACTTAATAGAGACCATGGGACTCTCAGAGAGAATTCTCCTTAAAAAGATGATACCGAAAAATCATACATTGCTTATCTTGTTACAAAGACACAAAGAAACACACACACACACACACAGGATTTTACATGGAATTTCAGACCTTTCACAGACCCCTACCCAGGAGTCATAAACACCCCAGAAGCTCTGACCCAGACTCAGAACACCTGCTCTAAACAACTGAGTCCTCAGTAACCACAAGGGATTAGAAGGATAAACCAGCTTGGACATGAATCAGAGCATGCATGAGAAGACAGAGAATCAAGAGGAAACAGGAAACAAAAACTAGATCCAAAATAGGACTGGGATTTGGGATCCAGAAGGATCCATAACCCAGGACCCCTTAGCAAGACAGGATTCTGAAGCAGGAGGTAGGATGTCTGGAATTTTCGAGAGATCAGCAAATCCTGAACCACACACTTATCCCTGCTGCAGCCTCTCCTCACGCTGACCCCCACTGTCCTCACCCACAGGAAGGACTAGGTGACAAGGGGTCAGAGGGTTCTTGACCCCACATGACCTGCAGGGAGGACAGGGCAGGTGGAGGCAGGTCTTTTCTCACAAGGGGGGCCCTGCAGTTCTCAGACGGATGCTCCAGTGTGAAGGAAGACCAGGGACCAAGATCGTTCCTGGTGGGGTCCCTGATAGAGAAGGGGCAGAGGGGAGGCTGGGAGAGGGTCCCAGGACCCTCAGGGCAACTCACCTGCGTACAGCTGGGCCTTGCTCCATGCTGGAAGGGAACACACAGGGGAGACTCAGCACAAACAGCAGCTCTTGTGATCAAGGCGCCCTGGGCTCCCCCTGTTCTGCAGGTGAGACTCTCTGGGGGTGGAGGGGAGAGGCTGGAGGTCATGACCTCTTTCCTGTGTAGACAGCAGGGGGTGGTGGGAAATCCCTGGCCCAGGTCAGGAGCCTATAGGACAGACTGACCCAGCCCTGCCTGCTGCTGCTATGGGGCTTTGGGCAAGTCACTGAGCGGCTCGGTATTCAAAGACTTCAAAGCTCCTACTTCACCTGCTACTCAGTGTTGCTACACAGGATCTAAAACAGTACATAGGAAGATATTTTTTAATGTACATATTATTCCATAATTATTACATTCAGTATTTCCTTGGAAATTAATGGGAAGATGAAATAAAAACACACCATGGACATCACACCAGCTCCAGAGTAGAAATGGCCCATCTTCCTCCAATGCAGTATTTCTAGTGATAAACACTCTCTGGGAGAGGGAAAGTCCCCCCACCCGCTCCCATGCAAGGTCACTGCATCCTCTCCCAGCACCACTGATCAGCATCTTCAGGAGCAGAGAACAGACTGTTCTTGGGGTTGTTTGGGGAGAAATGGCAGGAGGAGGTCACACTCCTAAACTCCAAGAGTACCTTTACTTATCAAATCCCAGAGCAGCTGCTTTACTTGCAGGTGCTGACCAAGAACCAGATGCATTGAGGACTAGAAAGCCAGCACCATGGTGGGAAAGTCAGGGCTGGAATGAGACCAGGATGCGGGAGATTCCAAGGGTCATAACCCACCAGGATCCCAAGAATGGGGGGAAAACAGCATCCAGATCTGGAGAGCCCATGGAGCAGAGTCCTGCCTCCTACCAGCTCCCACTTCCACACCAGGGAAGGGGCCACATGTCTGTGCTTAGACAGCCAAGGGGAGGGAACCCTGAGCACAGGGTACAGGGACCCAGGACACATGGAGCATCACTCACCAGCCAGGTAAGCTGCCTTCCTCTGGCCTGAAAAGAAACACAAGGAACAGGTGAGCTAAGAACCAGAATGTCTCCCAAGAAGGGGATTTGGAGAGTTCAGGAGGGAGAGCAGAGCTTACCTAGAATTGCCTGGAGTTCATCTGAAATAGAATTAAAAAAATAAGCATAAACTGTCCCTAAGAACAAAATGTGTGCCTAGAAAAGACACAAAAATAAACATCTCTGTGTCCTAGAACTTCCACCTTCAGACCAACATGAGCCTCCAAGCTTCACTGTCCCCTCTGGGACTCAGCACCTGCTCTGATCTCCCTGCAGAGGGACCCTGGGCTCTGGCTCTGGTGTCAGCTTGTCCCTCTCAGCACCCACTGCCACACTCACGAGCCTGGCTCCTGTCCTGCCTTACCTATGTGTTTCAGGGCCTCCTCCTTTGTCTGTCTGTCCTCCTCCTTAGCCTGATATGGATTCCTCTGTTCCTGCAGCTCCCGCATCTGTGTGGAATGTTCTCTCTGGGTGTAGCAGGCAGCCCCCAGGAGCAGAAACAGCAGCAAGGGCAGGACCACCAGGAAAGCCGGCTTCCAGGGAGAGGCCCAGGGGAAGAAGGGCTTTGCAGACAGAGACCCCACAGACACCCTATCAGGACACAGCCCAGCCCAGCACACCTGGGGGTGCTGGCTCCTCCCTCTGACCCTGCAGGGAGAGGGGAGGTGGGAGCAGCACTGACCTGGGATGACAATGGCCATGGCCTTCTCCTGTTGCAGGACAGGTTTGAGGATGGAGCAGGTCACGCTCCCTGCAGAGCTGTCTCTCACCACCAGAGTGGCCTCCACGCTGAACAGCCCCTCAGTGTCCTGAGCCTGGACCTTGGAGAACTCCAGGAACTGTCCCCCCCTGGGGTGTCTCCACTGCACCTGGGGCTCCAGGAACCAGCCCAAGGCCATGCACACCACGAGCACCCCATCCTCCTTTGGCCCTGAGATGTGCATTTGGGGGACAGAGCCCACACCTGTGGAGGGACATGAGAGCCAGGTTGGGCAGGGCCCTACTGTGCACACCTCCAGGGGAGGCCGTCAAGGTGTACTCTGAGGTGTCTGGGGGAGAACAACCCTGGGGGAGCAAGAAGATTATCTGACATGTTCATCTCTACCTTCCTACCTATTATTTGGTTTTTATAATTTTTATTTTCATATTCCCCATACAATTACAAACCTCTTATTTTGACCCCAATCCCTCCCCTCCCTGGCCCCCATCCCTCCTAGAGTGTCTCTGGTTCATAGTTTTTGTTGATTTTGATTTTCACTTTCTTATAGTTATTCATTTTCCTGGTCCCTTATTTAAGTTTTCTAGATTCCTGCTATGAGTGAGACCATCCGGTATTTTTCTTTTTCTTTCTGGCTTATTTCTCTGAGCATGATCCCTTCCAGTGCCATCCATGTTGCTGCAAATTGCATGTGTTTATCTTTTTTGAATGCTGAGTAATATTCCATGGTGTATATGTACCACATCTTCTTGATCCAGTCATCTATTTTTGGGCATTTGGGTTGTTTCCAAAGCTTAGCTATTGTAAACAGTGTTGCTATAAAAACAGGGATGCAGGTGCTCTTTGGAATTGATGTTTCTGTGTCCTTTGAGTAAATACCTAGGAGTGGAATTGCTGGATTATATGGAAGCTCTATGTTTAGTAGGTCAAGAAATCTCCACACAGCTCTCCATAGTTCAGGAGAGTTCCTTGTTCTCCACAACCATGCCAACATTTGTAGTTGCTAGTTTTTTTAATATGTGCCATTCTCACTGGTGTAAGATGGTATCTCATGGTAGTTTTGATTTGCATTTCCCTGATTACAAGTGATGTTGAACATTTTTTCATATGCCTGTTGGCCTTTTGCATTTCCTCTTCAGAGAAGTTTCTTTTTAGGTCTTCTGCCCATTTTTTAAAGGATTATTTTCTTTGTTGTTGTTGAGTCTCATCAGCTCTTTGCAGATTTTTGTGATCAGTCCTTTATCATTAGTGTTGTGTGCAAAAATGTTCTCCCAGTTGGTTAGTTTTTGTTATTGTCTCTTTTGCTGTGCAGAAGCTCTTTAATTTGATGTAGTCCCAGCTGTTGATCTTTGCCTTCACTATCACTGCTTTGGGTGATGTGTCTGTGACGATGTCTTTGATGTGCATATCACGTAGTGTTTTGCCTATATTTCCTTTTATGTATTTTATGTTTCAGGTCTTATGTCTTGTTCTTTAATCCATTTTGAGTTGGTTTTTGTGTGTGGTGTGAGGTAGTAGTCAAGCTTTATTATTTTGCATGTAGTGACCCAGTTTTCCCAGCACCATTTATTGAACAAACTTTCTTTGCTCCAATGCATATTCTTTGCTCCTTTGTCAAAGATTAGTTGACCATAAATCTGTGGGTTTATTTCTGGATTTTCTATTCAATTCCATTGATCTGTGTTTCTGTTCTTGTTCCAATGCCATGCAGTTTTGATGATTATGGCTTTGTAGTATAGTTTGAAGTCTGGGAGTGTGATGCCTCCATTCCCTTCTTCATTATTTTCAGGAGAGCTTTGGCTATTTGGGGTTTTTGGTGATTCCATTTGAATTTCATCAATAATTGTTCTATTTCCTTGAAGACTAACCTTGAAATTTTTATTGGAATAGCATTGAATCTGTATATTGCTTTTGGTAGGATGGCCATTTTAATAATGTTTATTCATCCAATCCATGAGCAGGGAATGTCTTTCCATTTCTTTGTATCTTCTATTTCTTTTAACAGTGTTTTATAGTTTTCTTTGTATAGGTCCTTTACCTCTTTTGTTAGATTTATTCCCAAGTATTTGATTTTTTTTTTGTTTTGATAATAAAGGGGATTTTTTTTAATTTATTCTTCTTCAGATTTATTGTTTGTGTGTAGGAAGGCTACTGACTTTTGCATGTTGATTTTGTATCCTGCCACTTTACTGAACTGATTGATGAGGTTAATTAGTTTTTCTGTGGAATTTTTGGGGTTCTCTATGAATAATATCATATCAACTGAAAATAATGATTGTTTGACTTCTTCTTTTCCTATTTGGATTCCTTGTATGTCTTTCTCTTGTCTTATTGCTCTGGCTAGGACTTCCAGTATTTTTCTGAAAAGCAGTGGTGAGAGTGGACATCCTTGTCTTGTTCCAGATCTTAATGGAATTGCTTTCAGCTTTTTGCCATTGAGAGCGATACTGGCTATTGGCTTGTCATATATGGCCTTTATAATGTTGAGGTATGTTCCTTTTATCCCAAGAATTTCAAGGGCTTTTATTATGAATGGGTGTTGCACTTTCTCAAAAGCTTTCTCAGCATCTACTGATATTATCATATGGTTTTCATATTTCTTTTTGTTGATGTGTTGGATAACATTGATTGATTTTTGGATGTTGAACCATCCTTGTGTCCCTGGAATGAATCCTACTTGGTCGTGGTGAATTATCTTATGGATACATTGTTGGATTCTGATAGCTAAAATTTTATTGAGGATTTTTGCATCAGTGTTCATTAGGGAGATTGGCCTGTAGTTTTCTTTTTTTGTGTTGTCCTTGTTCGGTTTTGGTATTAGTGTAATGTTGGCTTCATAGAATGTGTTTGGTAGTATCCCTTCCTTCTCAATTTTTTGGAAGAGTTTGTGAAGGATAGGCACTAATTTGTCTCTGAATGTTTGGTAGAATTAATTTGTAAATCCATCAGGTCCTGGGCTTTTGTTTTTGGGTGATTGTAGAGTTGTAGGAATTTGTCCTTCTTCTCTAGATTGTTGAACATGTTTCCATATAACTGTTCATATTAGTTACTGATTATTCTTTTGATTTCTGCTGTGTCCGTTGTGATTTCTCCTCTTTCATTTATGATCCTCTTTATTTGTGCTTTCTCCCTTTTTTCCTTGTGAGCCTGGCTAGGGGTTTGTCTACTTTATTTACTTTTTCGAAAAAACAGCTCTTGGTTTCATTGATCTTTTGGATTGTTTTTTTAATTTTGATTTAATTTATTTCTGCTTTGGTTTTTATTATTTCTTTTCTTCTACTGGTTTTGGGGTTTTTTTGTTGTTCTTTTCTAGATCTTTGAGCTTCAAGATTAGGTTGTTTCTTTGAGTTCTTTCTTGTTTCTTGTTATGAGACTCTATTGCTATATATTTTCCTCTTATTACTGTTTTTGCTGCATCCCATACGTTTAGGAAATTGGTGTCCTCCTTTTCATTCAATTCAAAGAATTTTTTAATTTCTTCTATGATCTCCTCGTTAGTCCAGCGGTCTTCCAGTAGTGTGGGTTTCAATCTCCATGAGGTAGGAGTGTACCTTGCCTTCTTTCTATGGTTTATTTCTAGTTTGATGCCTCATGGTCAGAAAAGATGCTTGGTGTGATTTCAATCTTGGTGTATCTGTTGATGTTTGTCTTGTGTCCCAGTATGTGATCGATCCTGGAGAATGATCTGTGTGTACTTGAGAAAAATATGTACTCAGATTTTTTTTGGTTTAGTGTTCTATAGATGTCTGTTAATACCAAGCACTCTAGATCCTTATTTAGAGATTTAGTGTCTTTACTTATTTTTTGTCTCGTTGATCTATCCATTGTTGATAGTGGTGTGTTGACGTCTCCCACTACCTATGTGTTTTCTCTGATGTCTGTTTTCAAAGATGACAATAGTTGTCTGATATATTTTGGTGCTCCTTCGTTTGGTGAATATATGTTAATGAGTGTTATTTCTTCTTGAAGTATTGTCCCCTTGATCATAATGTAGTGACCATTGGGATCTCTTTTTATCTTTTTGAGTAAGAAATCTGTTTTATCTGATATGAGTATAGCTGTTCCTGCATTCCTGCATTTTGGTCCATTTCCCTGTAGGATTGTTTTCCATCCTATAACTTTGAGTCTATTTTTATCTTTTGAAGCCAAATGTGTTTCCTGGAGACAGCAAAAGCTTGGGTTTTGTTTCTTAATCCAGCCTGCGACTCTGTGTCTTTTTATTGAAGAGTTTATTCCATTGACATTTAGAGTTAATATTGATATGTTAGCATCTGTATTTGCCTTTGTGTTTGTCTTTCCTTTGATTTTATTTATTTATTCTTTTAATAACTTTTTTTGGCCTTCTTTCGTTGTTATTCGTCCCTCTGAGGTTCTGGCTTTAGGATTCCTTGTAGTATTTTTTGGAGTGGGGGTTTAGTCGTAATAAAATTCCAGAGTTTCTTTTTGTCTGGGAAGGTCCTTATTCTTTCTTCATAGAGGAAGGAGAGCTTTGAGGGATAGAGTATTCTTGGTTGCCATCTGTTTTCTTGGAGTCTGGAGTCTGTTGACTATGTCCCTCCACTCTCTCCTTGCCCGTAGTGTTTCTTCAGAGAAGTCTGATGTCAGCCTGATTGGTTTTCCTTTGAATGTTATCTGTTTCTTCCCTCTTGTCAGCTTCATTATTTTTTCCTTATCTTGGATTCTTGTGAGCTTTACTATTATATGTCTTGCTGTATTTTTCCTTTCGTCATGGAAGTTTGGTGTTCTTCTTGCTTCTTGTATATCAATTTTCAGCTCCTTTTTCACGTTTGGGAAGTTCTCTTCAATTATTTCCTTGAATATTTTCTCTGTTCCTACATCTCTCTCCTCTCCTTCTGGGATTCTTATAACTCTTATATTTCCTCTCCTCATGGAGTCAGATAGTTCCTGAAGTCTTTCTTTGGTCTTTTTCCTTCTTAATTCTCTTTCCTTTTCTGTTTTAGTTCTTTTTATTTCTGTGTCTTCAAGAGTACTTATTCGTTCTTCCATTTCATCTATTCTGCTTTCATTGCTTTTCCCAGAGTTCTTTAGTGCCTCTATTAATTCTTTGATCCCCTGCATTTCTTTTACTTCCCTCTTTAGGGACTCAATTTCATTTCTGATTGTTAATTATTTTTCCCTTATCATTGTTTTCCTTTATGACTTCTGTCAGTTTTTTAATCATGGCAATTTTAAATTCTCTTTCTGGAAGGCTCAGAAGTTCTTCTCAGTTACTGTCGTTGCAATCTGGTAGGTGGTTTTCTTTTTGTGGTGTGCTTTTTCCTGAGGAGTTGCTAGGTTGCATATGATTTTTCCACTCCCTACTGCATGTTTTCTAATTTGCCGTATTCCTTGGGACACTGTGTTGCTGGTACTGGCCGGCATCTTGGGCAAACTTCCCGGCTCACCTCTGGCTCCTCTGGGAGCCTTCTGCCGGTTTCAAACATTCTCCAGCAAAGGAAGGTCCCTGCTCCAAAATGGCGATGTGGGGGATGTGCTCCCCTGCGCTCCCGGTCTGCCCCAGTGGTGGGTGCCGCTCCCCTCTGCGCTTGGACTGCAGGCCAGAAGGGGCCTGGCATGGGCGAGCCTCCTAGCTCACCTCTGGCTCCTCCGGGAGCCTTCTGCTGGTTTCTCACAATCTCCACCAAAGAAAGGTCCTTGCTCCAAAATGCCAATGTGGGAACGCACTTCCCTGCGTGCCCCGTCTGCCCCAGCAGTGGCGCGGCACCCACTGCTGGGGCTACGGGGTGCGCAGGGGAGCGCGTCCTCAGCATCACCATTTTAGAACCTTTCTTCAGTAGAGACAGCTTGAAACCAGCAGAAGGCTCACAGAGGAACCAGAGGTGAGCTGGGAGGTTTGCCCATGACGGGCCCCTTCTGTCTGCAGTCTGAGCCCAGAGGGGAGCGAGCACCCATCACCAGGGCAGACAGGGCATGCAGGGGAGTGCGTCCCCAGCATCGCTATTTTGGAGCAGGGACCTTTCTTTGGTGGAGACTGTTTGAAACCGTTAGAAGGCTCCCAGAGGAGCCAGAGGTGATCTGGGAGGCTTGCCCACGCTAGGCCCCTTCTGGCCTGCAGTCCTACCTATTATTTTTATAATTATATAAACATGTTCAAATCTTTGTTGAATTCTTTTCTGTTAGAAGAGTACACCTTATAATCCATAAACATCTGTATTTTCTCATTTCTCACCAACATCTCAGCCTCCATAATGCAGGTTCTCCTAGCCCATTCTGTTCTAGGTGATTCAACAAAAGTTTCCCCTTTATCAACCCCAGTCTCCATGGTCCTCTCACCCAGTCTCCCTTCATTCAGGACACTCCTGACCTCATCTTGAAAACACCACCATCTTGGATGGGTCACTTCCCTCTGAGGGTGGCTTGTTGTAACTTGGCCCCCTGCAGAGCCCCTTTCCTGACTTTTCTCCCTGCACCTGCTCCTTGAAGGTGGCACAGTTCCAAGGTCTACTCCTTAAAGCCATGTCTTATCTCATAGCCTCTCCCAGGCTTCTTCTCCATCAGCTCCTGTGTCTCCTCATACATCACTATCAGATATCATCTCACCAGCCTCCCCCTCTCTCTCCCTGATAGCCCCATCCCTATGGGTTACATCTGCCAGGATTCCTCACATGTTCTTCATACCCTAAATTCTACATCTGAACTCATGCTATTGTCTCATCTCAGATAAATTCATAATAAAAAATGTTCCTAATTCTTCACTCTTCTTCATATCAGGCTCACACTCTGCCATGTATATTTTGCTCACACTCTGACTCTGGGATCAGTCATGGTACTTCATGTGTCTAATGAGAGATCAGCTCATGTGACTCAGCAGAGGTTTAAAGTGCTGGCCCCATGGGTCTTCTCTCTGCCAGCTCCATGGAAGGACATTGTAGTTCAGGTGGAGCAGGGCCTGTCACCAGCCTTTTGCCCTGAAGCTCCTCCCTCAGCCAGGAGCCAGTGACCATTCATGTAACAACCCCAGCCAAAGTCCATTTGGTGACATTTTCCTCTGACCAAAAATGTAGGAGTAAGTTCAGTGGAGAGAAGTCAAGTCCAACTAGGTTAGCTGAAGTCCCCACCAGCCCATGTCAATACAAGTCCATTACTACAGGTCATTGAGAGATATTTTTCTGTGGTTCTTTGTTACACAGCAGCATTATGGTGACAGGTAACTGATACACATTATTAATGTTCTTGACATTAAATCACAAACTGACTCTACAAAGCCTCAGAAGCCTCTGCATTTCCCTCTTCCTCTTTAAATTCTGTGACCCAATTCTTCTCATTCAATTGGGTTATTTCTAAACTTCACTGACAGTACCTCCTGTGCACCCACAGTCACTGTGTGAACCAGCCCCCCTCTCCACCCCATACCTGCATCCACAACTCCAGATACTGTCCCCACCCTTGTCCTCCCCACTACTGCCAGAGTCACATGCTAAGCGCTGCTGTGCTGAAAATCTTCAACAGCTACACATACAAATACCACAAATGTGCACCAGGACTCCTCATCTGTGACTCCTCCCCAGCCTCTTCTCTCTGCAGTGCTCACACTTTTACACCCTGTGCCCTCAAGTCCCAACACCCCAAACTAAAGAATCTAACTGCATTGTCCACAATCACCAGGCTCTGTGGACCCCATCATCCTTTCTTCATCTGGTCTGCAGGGCTTAATAGAACCTGTTAGATAAAATGACATCCCAGCAAAAATATCTACATCACATGGAGGTTTTTATGATTACTTTTGGGAACATTCATCAGCCACCCTCAATCTCTCCACTGTGTACCCACAACATCTTTTCATGACAGAATTGTCACCTCACAACACCCTGCTCCTCACTCTCCCACCAGCCATGAGGACTCCATGTGAGCAGATCACACACCAAACACATGCTCCCCCCAGGTCATTCACACGGGCTGTGCCTCCATGTAGAAAGTCCCTTCTCTATAATGTACAACATGCCTGTAGCCAACATTGTTGTGGGATGTGTAGGGAACTTCTTAAAGGACAAACTCCAAAGAATTTTTTTTTCAAAATGAAGAAATTTTCCTGTTTTTGCTTCTTTTTCTTTCTTTTTGTTAAACTTATAAGAGCAGACAGATGTGATTTAACCTATTGTGGCCATCAATTCACTGCATATATAAATCAGTCATTATGCTGTATGCCTCACATTACATATGATACATAGTGATTATATATCTACAAAACTGGGGAGAAAGGAACACCCACACATCAGATATCTACTCAGTTGTGTTCTCACTTCCCTGGAGTCTTTGTTCCCATGGCACCAGCTTGAGCTACTATTTATTACTGTAACCTCCCCTCAGCCCCATATTGCTGACCCATATCCCCTGCTCCATTTAGCTTCCTGTCCTCATCACTTCTCACTTAGAAATGTCATTTATTCCCTGGTTATTTATTACAATTGCTCTCTCTCCCACTACAAATAAAAACTCAGAGTGAAGAACTTTATTAGATTTGCTTTTGTATCCAAGAGTTTAGAACAGGGCCAGACATGCAGTAGATACCCCATATATTTACATTTCATAAAACATGAACTAATAAGCCTTTTCTTACCCATAAATGAAATGAAAAACTAAATTCCATTGCCCTTATTTTCTCCCCAATTCCAAAATTCCAGGACTCTGAGATATTTAACCATGTCACCAACCTGCCACCTGCAGCTCCAAGCTAGCTTCCTGGTGGAAGTCTATATCACTGAAGAAGCAGGTGTACAGCCCGTTGTCAGTAGCCTGGACCTTGTGAATGCACACAGCAGCCTCCCCCACACTGAGGAATTCCCCCACCAGCGAGGTCCGCCCTGTGTACTGGGCCATCAGTTCCTCATTCCGCTCCTGTCAGTCTTGATAGGTGAACACTGACTCCCAAACATTGGACTGGAACCACCTCAACTCCATGTTCTCTGCACTCTTGACTGGGTCCAGGAAGCAGGGCAGTGTGGCATCCTTGCCCAGCTCTGCCACTATGGGGTCTGGGGGGCCAAACACATGGAACCTCTCTGTGAACACAGACATGGGAGTTAGAAAGGTTGAGAGACACAGTCATATCGGGTAACACACACCATCACCGGGGGAGGCCCACGCAGGATGAGGGAAAGTGTCTGATGAGCAGACAGCTGACATGAAGGATTAGCAGTGACAATTCTGAATCTGGGAAAGATCTTCCAACCACAACTTGTGGTCCAGAAATAATGTCAAAGATGCTCCCTATTCGCTAGTGTACCTGATAGCAGGACCTTCCATAAGGAACTCTAACTCCATGGTTCTCCCCTTTAGCATCACAATCTCCAGGAGGGCTTGTAATTGTAAAATGCAGGGACCCCACCCCAGGCCTGATGCAGCAGATTGGGATGTACCCAAGAATGTGCATTTCCAAAAGGTTCTTGGGGGACTAAGAAGGTGTCTAAGGAAATTTGTTTCATTGCACGGAGTTATGAGTGAACAGAGCACCCAGAGAACACCAGG
This sequence comes from Talpa occidentalis, assembly GCF_014898055.3. NCBI lineage: Eukaryota > Metazoa > Chordata > Mammalia > Eulipotyphla > Talpidae > Talpa > Talpa occidentalis. The sequence goes on along the minus strand of NW_023602073.1, from coordinate 49,038,814 downwards.
CTTGGGACAAAACTGGACACTCTCATAGAGCAATCACCAGGAAGACAGCACCAAAGGGTCACAGAGGAGAGTCATGCTTCACTGACCAAGAGTTAGGCAGAGAAGACACCAAGAGGCTGTGGTCAGGGTTGGGGAGGTTGCAGCACACACTGTGGTGGTCACTCAACCAGCCACGTGACCCTGGGCAGGGAGAGCTGACAGTGAGGGGCTCACAGCTCTGACTGGGCGCTCCCAGCTAACAAGATACCCAGTGAAATTAACAAGGTCCCCAATGAAGGCACAGAGCTGGAAGTACCTCCACTTCCCCCTCAGGACTGGCCCCACCCTCCTAAAGCTCAGGAACAGTGTGCACAGGCAGAGTCTCAAGGCTGAACTGGGAGAGGCAGGTGTCAGGGGGGCCACAAAGATGAGCTCACACACCCCAGCCAGAGCACCCACACCAGAGGCTGGATCACTGCAGACCCCACAGTCTCTGACTCAGCATCTCAAATACCAGGTCTCTAGTCCTACATAAGTTACAAATCTAACAACACAACAGGGCCACCTGATGGAAATTCAGAAGTAGCTCAACTCTCTAAGTTACCACTACAGATGTATTTTTTCAAAAATAGGATATTTTAAGCAGTAAAATAAGCCCCAGAAACTTGAGATCTCAAGGGAATATGAAATCACAAGATGAGACCAACTCTGCAATATGCAACTATGAAGATATGGAAGATTGTATCTTACTATCAAGTAAGAGCACAAATTGCCGTAACAAAGAAAGTCAAAGAAATGGAGAAAAAAGAAAGAAGTGAATCAAAAAGAAAAACAAAATTCAGAAGAATAAATGAATGACTTGGAAAATAAAATGAGTAAAAAGAAACAGAAATTGAAGTGTTAAATTATAATCACAGAGATGGAGTCTGTAAAAATATTAGCAGAGAAGCTACTCACTCCTGGAGAAGCTATTGGAGCAGAATAGGCCAAATGGAAGATCAAATCAGTGACCTGACTGTAATAATGAACAATGAACCAAAATAGAAGAAAAAAGAGAAAATGAAGAAAAACTGGAAGAACTAACCAATCTATGAGGAAAGCCCACATAAACATAATGGATATTCCACAACATGAAGAGAGACAGAAACAGAGATTCTTTCAAACAAAGAGAGTAACATTACATATATACATATACATACACACATAATGAAATATACTCAGATTTTTAAAAAGATTTATTTTTATTTATTATGCATACAAGAGCTGGGGTGTAAGCCAGAAGTGCGGGGAATAAGGTGATTTACCAGAGACACAGTGAGGAGCAGAACAGGCAGACTGACAGAAATAGACTGCTGCGGGGAATAACTAGCAAGACACAAGAGGTCTGCTACAAGATGTGGATCAGTTCCCTGCCAGGGATCAAACTCCTACTGCACTGGCTGGTGATAGCTTGATAATGCTGAGACTTAACCCCCTTGCACCACCAGGGAGGCCCACAGATTTTTTTTTTTTAAATAAGTAAAATCATGTCATTTAAAACAACATGGATGGAACTTGAGGACATTATGCTAAGACAAATGAAAGAAAGGCAATTCCTGAAGGAAGAGCCCCCAGAGCCCCTGGGCCCCAACCACCTGAGGGAGACACAGGACAGGGAGGGACACACTCACCTTGGGACCCCCCGGGCGGGGGGCAGCTGAAGGAGGAGCAGCAGGGAGGGGAAGAGGCAGAGCACAGAACTGGGGCAGGAGCAGGGCACCATCTCCTCAGGGCTGGGGAGAGACAGGGCAGGAGGCAGCCAGGCCCACACAGAGGAGCAGGGCCGCCAGGAGCTCTGGACTCATGGGGGAGCAGGGCCCAGGGCCCCCCCCCACCAGCAGGAGCAGGCCCCTTCCTGGTGACCCCGTAGGCCTTGAGACCAAGGAGGACAGACCTGGCTCCTCTTGGGGATTCTGAGCCTCTGTGCTGCTAGAAACCATGAAGTTTATTAGAGAAAAACATCCTCCTTTCCTTCATACAGTGTGGAACCCACACCCCAGACCCATTCTCCTCAGTACACCAGGTCCCTCCATTCCCAGCACCTGGGCCCGGGGTGCAAATTGCCCCCCCTCATCATCACATCCAGTGACTCCCCAGGACAGAGGCCCAGACCCAGGCCCAGCATGAAGGACAGGCCAGCGCCTGCTTGTGGTCCTGTCACCTCAGTGTGAGCAGGTGTCCCTGAGAAGCCTCAGGACACACAACACTGTCCCCAGTGGGTCAAGGTATCCCCAAATGCCCCTGTCCGGCTCTGTCTGCTTTATCAGCTCACCTGAAGGTCAGTCCCTCCCAGCCCTGACCTGCCAGGGTCAAGGTCAAGGTCCTGCCCAAACACAGCAGGAGCCAGGTCAGATCCCCACTGAGGGCTTCTTCCATTTCTCTCTAACTCTGGGGGGATTTCTGCCTTGTAGTGAGGGACCCAGTGAGACAGAGCAGTAGAGAAGGGAAATGATTCCTGCTCAGATAAAATACCCTCAAACCACACACTGCTGGGGTCAGGGGGAGGCAGGTGATGGACCTGGGAGGGCAGATTCTGGGGCTGACTCTGAGGTCGTCTCTAGACTCAGCCACTTCATGAAGTCTCTTAACCTTCCTGCTACACTTTCCCCACAGAAAAATGGGAATAGTATCAGCATCTCCCAACCAAGGTTGGAATGAGAATTACATGAATTATATTTGAATATTCACTACATAATTCTAGAACAGGGTCCTGCCCCAGGAGTGTTACAGACACATTATTAAAATAAGTGAAGTACAATCTTCAGTGAGGTTGTGCTGGGTCCTCTTAGAGCTGCACCATTTCCTGTGCCACCTCCCATCCCACCCAGCCTCACCACATTCTCAGCCCCTCCTTACAGTCAGCTGCTCCCCACTTTCTTTTCTTGAAAGAATCATGTCTTCAAAACTGACATACCTGCTGTGAAATGGTGGGGCTTCTAGGGCGTCCCTTCAAACTTGAGAAGTTTCAGTGCTTCCCCAAATCTTCTTACAGAGTTAGAACCTGCTGTTAGCTGCTCAGGAGCCCTGCTGGGTGCCAAGGGGCCTCATGGCTCAGAGAAGATGGTTCCCAAGAGAGTAGACAGGGAGAATTTGGCACTCATTGAGGGGTGCCTCACCAGAGGTAGGATCCGTCGGATCCTCCTAATTTTCCCTTAAAAAAACAACCACACTTCTCTGGCTCCTACACGATCTGAAAGGAAAAGCTTGAAATGCAATCCCAGCAACCTCCACCCTGTCCTCCAGACAGTGCACCCAAGAGAGCACTTCCTTCTTCAGGAAGGAAACAGTATAACAGATGGGTCAGCGGAGGGGAGGGACAGGCACCCTGACACCCCTGCAGACACAGGGGGAGGCACCCATCCTGCACCCACTGTGAGTACCCACTGTGCTCCAGGCTGCTTGTCTTCCAGACCCAGAACTAGGGGAGAGTGTGGGGCCTAGTCAGGACTGACTCTGAGCCCTCTGCAGGGCTCTGCCTGTGCCCCATGGTGGCCACTCCAGTGACCACATGGCAGCTGTCACCCCACATGGCAGAGCCTGTGAAGAGCCCCCAGGGGGCTGTTTCTCTTTTCCTCACATCAGCTCACCCAGGAGCCCCCACACGCTGGACACCAGGAGTCAGCACTGGGCACCAGGAGCTGCCAGGACCTGGTCCTGCCCACACTGTGTGGAGGGGGCCTGCGGCTTGTTCAGATGTTAATGTCACCTGAGACTTGGTCACAGTGACCAGACCCTGTCCCTCCGGGACACAGGGTCACCAGGAAGGCCTTATTCTCCCCCCTCACTTCCTGTGGCTTCCCCTTCTCAGTGAAGGGCACCTGTGACACCCCAGTTATCTCTGCCAGAAACTCCAGCGCCATCTTTACAGTCCACTCCCCTCACTGTCTACTGCCCATGCACCCAAATGTTCAATCCATGTCCATGACCAGCAGCTATTCCACATCACCCTCATCTCTCATCTGGCCCAAGGGTCACCCATCCCACCTCTGGCCTCACCTCCACCAGTCCATTTCCTTCCAAGGTCATGACCCTCTCCAGTCAGCTCTTGTCATCTCCCTGTCTCATCCCTTCAGGGGATCCCTCTGCTTAAAGGAGGGGCTCCCAGGCCTCCCCCTCCCTCCCTCTCTTACACCCTCCCATTGCTCTCCCATGGGCCCCCTCTGGCTTAGGTGACTCCTCCAATTCAGGGAGCTCTCCCAGCCTCAGACCTCCTCACAGTCCCTGATGCTCCTGCTGCCTCTGCTCCCCAAACCCTCACCTTTCAGGCCACATCGAGGTGACCTGCTTAGAAGAGCCTCTGCCAACCTCCTGATTGCACTTGTTTACCCCACACTTGTTTATCGGGCTTAGGGTCCTGTCCTCTACCCCGTCCTGACATGTGTCATCTGGGAACCATGTGGGATCCCGGGGGAGGCCCTATGAGCCCTGCTCCATGTCCTGCAGGGAGGGGCCGCACCAGCTTCATCTGAGCTTGTCTGCAGAGGAGATGTGGAACCAAGCATAAGTATTCTTAGCCGTTGCTTTGTCATTTTGTGTGTAACTGCCATTCTAGAATTTTAGGTTTTGCTGGGAAAAAGACTGCATTCCAGAGATAGTTTCGACAGTTTCGACCCTCACTCCACCCTCGCACTCGGCCACCAATGAGGGCAAACTTGCTGTAATTGGAGCTGCAGGCTGGAGCTGCATCTCGGCCGGGCCAGTCAGCTTAGAATGATAGCCAGTCAAAGTTGGAGAATGCATACTTGTAGTCAATGAGTAACTGCCAGCATAATTTAACCTTATTAAAAGACCCCTGCTTCCCTTGTTCGGGCCTCTCGGTATCTGCCACTGCGTTGGTAAGTGCCATGAGCCTGGACTCGAGTCTGTAATAAACTCCCTTTTGTGTTTGCATTGGCTGTCTTTGGGTTCTTGGAGGCTATGCTCCCCAAGTCTGCTGACCTTGGGCACAACAGAGACGCTGCTGCTGCTCGTTGGCCCCTCAGTTTCGTACACTCAGAAAACCCTTCAGTCCACTGATGTTAGGCATACAAACAATCATGACAGGTGTAAAGGGACAGCCAGGCCTAGGTTTTGATTCACCAGTCTTAGGTTTCGATTCCTCCAACACTATGGGGTCATTTCTGATGAAACCATGGTCTAGAAAACAGGAACTGAAAATTGATGTAATCAGCTAACTCTGTAAAGGACACCCAATCAGCGGATGCCTCCTCTGTGTCACCCAAGGATGGGCCGTTTTTGTGAAACCACAATGGAATGTTACCCCCCCTATAAAACAGCTGCCTAAGGAGTGAGCAGGGGTCCTTGTCCTTGGTGCCGCTGTGTCGGACCTCTGGGATTTGGGCCCTAGCTCAAGCTAGTGAATAAACCTTCTTGCTTTTGCATCTCCTGGTCTCTAAGCATGCTTATTAGGGGGTCCTGGATCTTTGGATTTAACACTGGGAACACAAGACATCACCTCTGACCTGAGCACCAGCCTCTGATAGACACAGCTCATATGCCCCTGTCTACTATTCTACCCCCCCAAATATAAATGGGTCACTAATCATATCTCACTGAGTTGGAATCATTCAGGGCAGCACCAGTTTCTGGCCCCAGAGAGCGCCAAAATGGGCACAGGAGAGTCATGCTTCACTGACCAACAGTTAGGCAGAGAGAGACACCGGGAGGCTGTGTCATGGTGGGGAAGGCTGCAGTGACACAGTGCAGTGACACACTGTAGTATGTCACTCAACCAGGCAGGTGACCCTGGGCAGGGAGAGCTGACAGTGAGTGGTGTGGGCCATGTTACTCATGCTGTCTGACAAGATCCTTGCATGGGGGAAATTCTTAGAAAGTCGGGAGGCTCCATAGCTGGCTCCCACTGGTCCTTCTCTTTTTGTTTATGGCATTTCTTGTAATTGTTGCAATTTTTTGTGCTTGTACCTAACTACAGATGACAACTAACTACAGATTTACAACTGATTGTTCCAGAAATATGAGTACTGCAAAACGAGGCAGTATAAAAAATATCTATAAATAACATGTCCTGGAACTCCCGAGTTTTTCCTCTGCTTGAAGTTAATAATTCAAATTCTAATAATTCTTAACTTTTCAGATTTTATATTATACTGTACTCTGGAGACTATGGAAACCAAAGCCTAAGTGACTCTATCTGGCCCCTAACAATGACCATATGCCACTCTCTTTTATACAGTAAATTTATGTATATAATGCACTTTTCCACTCCTGCTCTCAGTTTTCACCTTGACCCTTTCATTTGCAGAGTTCTTTGATAAAAAGAAGGATTGTTAAATGGTGATTTATGAACAGGAGGTTTCTTTTTGATCATATAATTATATACTATTCTTAGGATGACTAGATTAGTTGGAGGAAACCCCATTTCTTCATTCCCTAATTATTAGATCAAATAAACTTCCCTTGCCGTGTAGGTAACCTACAAGAAACCGCACTGACATTTCACTAAACTTAGACTCTTTAAGATTTAGTTAATCTTTCACTATGATAAAAATAGAGGTGCTATTTTTAATCAAATGACATCATATGCCTGCTTTAACATTAATAGGATAGCTGCTCGGCTGAAAAAGATAAATGATTATAATAGGAACACTTTGTGTAGCAACTGTGCTTTTCTCAAAAAATAGTGAGCTTCATAATCTCAGTAAGAGGTCATAAAGAGGGCCTCCCCTGGTGGCACAGAGGTTGAGTGTTGGGCTGTGAAGCTGCCCGCAGACTCTGCAGCACCAGTTCAATCCCCAGCTGCCGGCAAGGGTCCCACATGGCGCAACAGGCCTCTCCTGTCTCACCCTCTGCTCCCCTCAGCAGTGTATTTCGTCAGTCTGCCTGTTCTGTTCCCCACTCTGGCTCTGGAGAATTCTCTTACCCTCCTATGCTTCTGACTATACCCAGTGCTTGTATAAATAAATAAATAAATCTTTGAAAAAAAAAAAGAGGTCAAAAAGACCCCAAGCTGTTCTTGAGAATAATGCGGTGGTTGTTATCTTTCTGCTTAACTGCACACACTGATGTGCTCCCGCCGCCTGTTTGTAATGTATAAATAAAGACCCGTTGAGACCCTCAGCAGGATGATCAAGTGTCAGTGTCTCCTCATTCCCTCATCCCCTCATCCCTCACCTTTACCGATGCCATCTCCTCCTTCGGGGACCCTGCCCAGGTCGGAGCTGGACTCTGGCAAGTGAGGGGCTCACAGCTCTGATTGGGCGCTCCCAGCTAACAAGGAACCAGTGAGGAAACAAGGCACAGAGCTGGATGTACCCCCACTCCCCCCTCAGGACTGGCCCCGCCCTCCTGAAGCTCAGGGACAGTGTGCACAGGGAGAGTCTCAGGGCTGAACTGACAAAGGCAGATGTCACGGGTGCCACAAACATGACCTCACATGCCCCAGCCAGAGCACCCACACCAGAGGCTGGATGACTGCAGGCCCCACAGTCTCTGACTCAGTATCTCAAGGATCAGGTGTTTAGTCCTGCATACGTTTCAAAAATTGGACATTTAAAGAAGCAAAATAAGCTCCTGAAACATGCCCAGAAACTTGAGACCTCAAGGGAACATGAAATCACAAGAAGAGAACAACTCTCCTTACACAACCACAAAGCCATGGAAAAGTAGAGTTCAGCATTGTTATCATAAAGAAAGGCAAAGAGATGGAGAAAACACAGACAAGTGAATCAAAGAGATAAAACAAAATGGAGAATAATAAATGAATGTCTTGGAAAATAAAATCAGTGAACAGAAAATAGAAATTGACTTCACAGAGACAGAGGCTCTAAAAAAATCAACAGAGAAGCTACTTGCTCCTGTATAAGCCATTGGAGAAGAAAAGACCAAAGAGAAGATCAAATCAGTGACATCCAATAGTAATGAACAATGGACTGAATTAGAAGAAAAAAGAGAAAAATGAAGAAAAACTGGAAGAACTAACCACCTCTATGAGGAAAGGCAACATAAGTATAATGGATACTCCACAATTTGGAGAGAGAGAGACAGGAACAGAGGTATATTTAAAAAAAATAGTAAAATTACATATATAAATATATACCTACACGATGAAATACTACTCAGATTTTTTTTAAAGCTTTATTTTTATTTATGCATACAAGAACTGGGGTGTAGGCCAGAGGTGTGGGGAGTGAGAGGATTTACCAGAGACAAAGTGGGGAATAGGACAGGCAGATCTGCTGAAATTCACTGCTGAGGGGAACAGAGGGTGAGACAGAAGAGGTCTTATGCACCATGTGGTTAGCTTCCTGGCCGGGGATCAAACTCTTGCTGCAGTAGCTGGTGATAGCTTGATAATGCTGATACTTAACCACTTGAGACACGAGGGAGGCCCTCAGATTTTTTTAAATAAGTAAAATCATGCCATTTAAACAACATGGATGGAACTTGAGGACATTATGCTTAGACAAATGAAAAAAGGTAATTCCTGAAGGAGGAGCTCCCAGGGCCCCTGGGCCCCACCCACCTGAGGGAGACACAGGAACAGGGAGGGACACACTCACTTGGGGACCCCCGGGGGGCAGCTGGAGAGCAGCAGAGGGGAGGAGGCAGAGCACAGAACTGGGGCAGGAGCAGGTGCCATCTCCTCAGGGCTGGGGAGAGGCAGGGCAGGAGGAAGCCAGGCCCACACAGAGGAAAGCAGGGCAGCCAGGAGCTCTGGGCTCAGCGGTGAGAGCAGGGCCCAGGGCCCCCCCTAACAGCAGGAACAGGGCCCTTCCTGGTGACCCTTTAGGCTCTGAGACCAAGAAGGACAGACCTGGCTCCTCTCAGGGCTTCTGAGCCTCTGTGCTGCTAGAGACCATGAGGGTTTTTTTTTTTTTGTTTGTTTGTTTTCCGTTTTTTTAAAGATTTATCCATTTTTATACAAGAACCGGAGTACAGGCCAGATGCATGGGAGGGTGAGAGGATTCACAAGAGACAGAGCAGGGAACAGGAAAGGCAGACTGACAAAGTACACTGCTGAGGGGAGCAGCGGGCGAGACAGGAGAGGTCTGTTGCACCATGTGGGATTCTCGCCGGCCGGCAAGGATCGAACCTGGCACTGCAGAGGCTGCGGACAGCTTCAAAGTGTGGCGCTCAACCGTCTGTGCCACCAGGGACGCCCAGAGAGATCATGAGGTTTATTGGAGAAAATCATCCTCCCTTCCCTTCCCACCCGGTGGAACCCACACTCCAGACCCGCTCTTCTAAGAACACTAGGCCCCTTCATTCCCAGCACCTGCCCCAAGGTAAAAATTGCCCTGCCCTCCCCATCATCATACCCAGTGACCCCCAGGACAGCAGGCCGAACTCAGGGCCCCCATAAAGGACAGGCCAGTGCCTGCTTGTGATCTGCCCCCCTCAGTGTGAGCAGGTGACCCTGAGAAGCATCAGGACACACGACATCCCCAAGGAGTCAGGGTCTCTCCAGATGCCCCTGTCCTGCTCTGTCTGCTTGTTCAGTTCACTTGAAGTTCAGTCCCTCCCCAGCTCTGACCTCCCAGAGCCAAGGACAAGGTTCTGCTTCAAACACAGCAGGAGCTGGGTCAGATCCCCACTAAGGGTTTGTCTTGGTCCTCTCTAACTCTGTGGGGGTTTTCTGCCTCGGGGTGAGGGACCTGGTGGAACAGAGCAGCAGAGAAGGGAAGATGAGACCTGGTCAGAGAAAGCACCTTCAAGCCACCTACTGGCTGGAGGCTAGGAGGAGATAGGCCATGTTCCAGGAAGGACAAACACTACAGGCTGACTCTGAGGTCACTGCTGGACTTGGCCACTCTTTGTGGACCATCTTCATCAAGTCTCTTAATTTTCCTGCTGCATTTTCTTCACCAGAAAAATGGATCAGTATCAGTATCTCCTAACCAAAGTTGGAATGAGAATTACATGAATTATATTTGAAGAGTCACTGCCTATAATTCTAGAACAGGGTCCTGCCCCAGGAGTGTTGCAGACATATTTATTAAAATAAGTGAAGTACAATCTTCATTGAGGTTGTGCTGGGTCCTCTTAGAGCTGCACCATTTCCTGTGCCACCTCCCACCTCCCAGCCTCACCACATTCTCAGCCCCTCCTTACAGTCAGCTGCTCCCCACTTCTGTTTTTTTTTTTAAGATTTATTTATTTATTTATTTATTTATTTATTTATTTATACAAGCACAGGGTACAGTCAGAAGTGTGGGAGGGTGAGAGAATTCCCCAGAGCCAGAGGGGATAGCAGAGCAGGCAGAATGATGAAGTACACTGTTGAGGGGAGCAGCAGGTGACAGTAGAGGTCTGTGCGCCATGTGGGACCCTCGCCCTGCGGCCGGGAATCGGACAGGCACTACAAAGGCTGTGGGCAGCCTCGCAACCCAGTGCTCAACTGCTACACCAATAGGGAGACCCTGCTCCCCACTTCCTTATTCTTAAAAGAAACATGTCTTCAAAACTGACATACCTGCTTTGAAATGGGGGGTTTCTAGGGCATCCCTTCAAGCTTGAGAGTTTCAGGGTTTCCAGCAGATCCCAAATCTTCCCACAGAGTTTGCACCTGCTGTTAGCAGCTCAGGAGCCATGCTGAGTGCCAAGGGGGTCTCATGGCTCAGAGAAGATAGATCCAGCGGGGGTTGACAAGCAGAATCTGGCATATTTTGAGGGTGTGTCTGCAAAGGGCGGCCCGCAGGTCCTCACTACTTCCTCCATACTGGAAGCCATGCTACTCATGTCCTCTGACAAAGGTCCGGGCATGGGGCAGATTCCTGAAAAGTCAGGAATCTCGTTAGCTGACTCCTGCTAGATTCTCCTCATTTGTTTATGGCTAGTTTCTACCATTGTCAAAATGCGCATTTAAAAGTAAAACCGCAAATGCTGTTTGTTCAATCACTGAATAACCAACTTGATGACAAATGGCACTGCATGATACAAATAATACATTTTTTATTAAATTAGTAGTTCTCTGCCAAAAGGGTGTAATGCAACGTTTGGCCTTACATTAACAAGTGAAAAAACTTCTGGGAACAAAAGGCTGTAAACATCACTTGGCCAAGTCTTTAATAGGATATGTGGTCTTTTGAGGCAAGGATTAAATGGAGAAGGAAATTCTCTTACTTTAAAGTTAAAGATAGCAGTTGGGTGGCAGACGCAAGCCATGCTCCATGTGTAAGAAAATTCCTAATAAGCCAGGAGGCACCATAGCTAACTCCTGCTAAATTCTTCCTGTTTGTTTAGGGCTGATTCCCCTGGAGGTGACAATTGGTATGGTAGCTGTTAGAGTATGCATTCAAGAATAAGTCAACAGCAATTTTGTGACTGGTTGAGCTAGTAACCATGGCAGCACAAATAATGCACTCAGAAATTGTCAATGTTACAATTACTGGTATGTCACATATTAACCATTTTTAAGAACCAAAGCTATAACCATCTTTGGCCCTGCCCCTGATGGAATATTTGTAGTTCCTTAAAACAGCAATCAGCAAGGCCTCCCCAGTGGCTCAGGGGCTAAGTGCTGGGTTGCAAAGCTGCCCGTGGCCTCTGCAGTTCGATCCCCGGCTGCTCCCCGGCCACCAGAGGAGGGTCCCACATGGCGCGCAGACCTCTCCTGCCGCCCGCTGCTCCCCTCAGCAGTGTGCTTCAGTCCTTCTGCCTGCTCTGCTCCCCGCTCTGGCTCTAGTGAATTCTCTCACCCTCCCGAGCTTCTGACTATACCCAGTGCATGTATAAACAAACAAACAAACAAATAAATAAATAAACATAAATAAAACATGCCCCTATAAAATAAAAAAAAATTAAAAAAAAAAACAGTAATCAGCAATCTTACTGAGAAAGGAATTGTCCCTTGATCTTAAAGTTAGATATGGAAACTAGACTGACTAGATAACTAGAGGAGTAATAGGTAGAAAACTCTTTTGTTAGATTAGAATTCCTTCCTTCATTGAGAGCTTGGGGCTAGGGAAGAGTCAATGCATCTTCCTTCCCCCAGGTAAATTCCTGCCCTTTGTTTCCCCTAGCCCTTAGTTAATCCTTCACTATGGCAAACATAGAAATGTTAGTTGCAGTCACACAGGCTTTTTGCTAGTAATAAAATTACTGTTTGGTTGTTTAAAGTAAATGACTATTCTAAAAACACTTTTGTTTAGCAATTGTGCCTTCTTTAAGACAAAGAATAATAAATGTCAGTGAAAGGTCCATGCAGGAGACCTGAATGCAGGAGCCAACCAGGAAGCCCACCTAGGGGGCAGGAATGCCAATACCTGCCTGGAGGATTCAGGCAATGAGCCTCCCCCCTCCCCCTAGGAGTCTTTTCTCAGACAAAGAACCTCTACCTGCCCCAGGAACCTTTTCGGGCCCTACAAACTTTTCCCGCCCTATGAGCCCAACTTCCCACCTGACCTCTCCTCACCCTATAAAACCCTGCTTCCCCCTGACAATGTGCGCGGCTTCACTGACCCCCACCTTGGGTGCGTGAGGTCCACCCAGGGTGCAATAAACTTTCCCTTCCTTTGAGAAATTTAGCCTGGCTCTCCTTTTCTTTACCGCGCTGAACCTTTCTTTCATCTTGGTGCCGAAATCTGGGAAGGCTGTGTCCCCTGGCGCCGGGGCCGCCTTCTCGTCCCTGGCATCTCTCCTCTCCATTGCAGACACCTCGCACCCACCACCGGCCTTAATCCTTGGGGTAAGTCACCTGCCTGACCCTTCTTCCTGGAAGGCCCTCGCCTCTGGCTATTCGGCTCCTCTCCTGACCTCCTTACCTTGGTTGGCTGTTCTGTAAACCGAGGGCCCACGTCAGCCAACTCCCATTACACCTAGACCCTGAATCTGGGGATGCCCATCCAGACTAGGTGCCCAAATCCTAGACACAACCTGTTGTGCCCAAGATCAGCAGACTCGGTGAGCATAGCCTCCAAGAATCCAAAGACAGCTGATGTAAATGCAAAAGGGAGTTTATTACAGGCTCGAGTCCGGGCCCTCGACACGCACCGATGCAACGGCAGAGGTGGAGAGCCCCGAACAGAGGAAGCAGGGGTATCTTATAGGGTCACGAGTGGCGCGAATTTTGAAAGAAGCTGGCAATTACTCATTGGCTACTACAAAGGCATTTTGGCGCACGGTTACAGTTTCAAACTGATTGGACGGTTAGAGATGCTGTCCCATTTATGGACAGGACTGCCCTCATTGGCGGCTGGGGTGGTCTGCTTTTTTGTCACCAAGTGGAGTAAGGGTTGTGACTGCTGAAACTATCTCCGGAATGCGGCTGGTATCAAGGTGGAGGATATACAAAATGGTGAAACCTCGGCTAAGCTTGGTTCCACAAACCGAGCAGTGGAGACGTCACCCTCGCTTCTCTGCCTCTGTTCCGAAGGCCAGGACCAAATTGGGGGACTCCGCGATTCGGGGCCTGCGCCCCCGACGGCCAGTTCAGGTTCGTGGGATGCTGCGTCCTGACTCTGTGCCCCCATTAGTTGGGAAAGGAGACGACTTGGTCATGGGGTCTGCAAATTCCAAGCCAAATCCCGGCCACTCCACTGAGATGCCTTCTCTCAAACCTCGGTCCGTTGGGACTAAGGCCACATAACGCCCTAAGCATTTCGTCTAACGCCCTAACCATCTCGTCTTTTATTGCAACACTGCATGGCCTCAGTATCAATTGGACAATGGCTCCCACTGGCCCAAACATGGCACTTTTGACTTCTCCGTCCTTACAGACCTAAACAATTCTGTCACGGCAATGGAACATGGTCAGAGATCCTTAGGGCCAGGCTGTCTTTCTCTTGCGCTCCACCACTTCCCTCCCTCCTGAAAACCTGCCCCACTTTCTAAGTCTCGAGACTCCTCTCACTCTTCGCCCTCTCCAGACCCCTCTTCTGCATTCTCTAATCCTCTAAATTCTCAGTCTTCTCCTTCTCCAGCTCCCCAATCCAGCCCCTCCTCCCCTTTCTTTTCACCTCCTAGCCGCCACACCCTCTCCCTGCTGATCCTCTTCTCCCTCCCCTCAGGGAAGTGGGTGGGACTGAAGGAGGAGTTAGAGTCCATGTTCCTTTCTCTGCCTGATCTCTCCCAACTTGAAAAGCGTCTTGGCTCTTTCACAAACTATCCCACTACCTACACCTAAAAAATTATTATCTTACCCAAGCCTATGACCATACATGTCATAATTACATGTTATCTTCTCTTCTACCCTGACCTCTGACCTGTCCCCTAGCTGGTCTCCAACCGGCAGCGCCTAAACCTATAAACTTTCATAAGCTCAAAAAGATTACCCAGTCTTCCTCAAAGAACCCTCCTGACTTCCAAAGGCTGAGGATGGTCCTCAAACCCCTATCCAGGATCTGCTGAACATGGCCTTTACACTATTTAACAACCGGAAGGAAGGGACAGGGCAGAGAGGGAACTCCGCAGTCGCTAGAAGGCGGAGTTTCAAGCTCAGGCCCCAGTAGCTGCCTTGAGACCGCCAGGCCCTGCTCCTCCAACGACCGCAGCGCCTGCTGCCCAACAGAGGACTACAATGGGCCCCATGGGCCCCAACCAACCAAGCGCCGCCAAAGCCTGCTTCAAATGTGGCCAAGAAGGCCACTGGTCCAGACAATGCCCCAACCCCCGCCCTCCAGGGACCGTGCCTCATCTGAAACGTCCAGGGTCACTGGAAAAGTGACTGTCCCTCCATGCCTGGCTGTGGTGGGCCAGTCCTTCCAGTCCCTGCAACTCTTGCCACCAGCGGTCTTGGGTTTGGCAGCTGAGGACTGAAGAGGCCTGGACTCATCGACTCCAATAAACTTCGAGGAGCTCAGGGTAACAGTCAAGGTAGCAGGTAAGTACATCTCCTTTCTGGTTGACACGGGGGCTGACTTCTCTGTCCTCCCCTCCTATTCCAGTCAAGTTTATCCTTCTCAGGCCTGGCTTATGGGTGTTGATGGCCTTCCTTCTCAGCTCAGGACCACTGGTCCGCTCTTTCCTAGTCATGCCTTCTTGCCCCACACCACTCCTGGGTCACGATCTTCTGACCAAACTCAGGGCTACACTCTCATGGTTCCAGGACCCTAGCGCTGCTCTCATCCTCCCACAGCTCCAAACATCTAATCCTCTTCAGGACTACCTGCTGTCCCGCCGTCTCCTTCCACTGTCAACCCCCTGTTCTGGATTATCTCTATCCTGATTGTTGCCACCCATCATACCCCAGTCCTCATTCACCTTAAGGATCCCTCTTCTTTTCCCTCTCACCCCCAGTTTCCAACTTCCCTCACTCACCGTCAGGGTCTCAAACCCATCAGCCAACGACTCCTGGGAAAGGGACTCCTTACTCCTATCAACTCACCCTGTAATACTCCCATTCTCCCCGTTAAAAAGCCTGATGGTTTTATCCCCTAGTTCAAGACCTTCGCCTCATTAATGAAGTGGTGGTGCCTATCCATCCTGTAGTGCCAAACCCCTACACCCTTCTGTCTCATATACCGTCTTCTACTACACACTTCTCTGTACTTCACCTCAAAGGTATATTTTTTACCATCCCTCTAAATCCTCAATGTTACTTACTATTTGCTTTTACTTGGGAAGATCCGGACACACACCTCCCAGCAACTGGCCTGGACAGACCTGCCTCAGGGTTTCCGGGACAGCTCTCATTTCTTGGTCAGGCATTAGCTAGTGATCTCTTGTCATGTCATACTCCACCCAGCACTCTCCTCCAGGATGTTGCTGACCTCCTCCTCTGCAGTCCTTCCCTACTACTGTCTCAGCAACACACTACACAACTCCTCAGCTTCCTGTGCTCCAAAGGATACTGTCTCCCCATCCAAAGTGCAACTCTCAGTTCCCACAGTTGTCTATCTGGGTCTTCAACTGACTCCTTCCTCCAAACAGCTGACGGTGGACCACAAACAGGCCATCCGGGACCTTCCCTCCCCTGAATCAGCAGAACAAATCCTTTCTTTCCTAGGTTTGGTTGGATTCTTCTGACTCTGGATCCCTAATTTTGCTTCCTTAGCCAAGCCACTATATGATGCAGCAAGAGCCTCCCTGAAGGACCACTCCAATCCCCTTGAGAGTCCGCAGGGTCACACATATCCTTCTTCAGGCACCTGTCCTTACCCTTCCTGATCCAGAAAAGCCTTTGCTTCTGTTCACAGACGAACTTCGGGGCACTGCAGCAGGCGGCCTTTCCCAGCCTCTCGGACCAGCCCTGCATCCTATCCCTTATCTCTCCAAGCAGATGGATCCCACCGTTAGGAGCTGGCAACCCTGCCTTAGAGCCCTGGTGGTGACAGCTATACTCACCCGAAAATCCCTCAAACTTACTCTAAAAAGACCCACCCAAGTACATTCCCCGCACCGCCTTCAGGACCTCCTGTCTCGCCACTCACTCTCCACTCTAACTACTTCCTGCTTACAAAATTTCCATATATTTTTTATAAAAAAACCCTCTAGTAAGTCTCATTCAGTCTAATTCTCTCAACCCAGCCACTGTCCTGCCTGTCTCTCGCTACCTTCTGCCATTCATTCATGTCCTAAAATCCTGGAAGAAATGCAAACCTCCAGACTGACTCTCCATTGTCAGATGCCTCCTGTGTTTGTAGACTGGCAGCTCTTGAGAAGGTGCGCACGGGCAGCGTCAGCGGAGGGCTGCCTAGGCAACTGTTACCATCGATCAGGTAATCGACACAGGAAAACTGCCCGGAAGAACCACCTCCCAAAAGACAAAACTCATAGCACTGAACCAGCGACCTCACCGTCAACAAACATAAGAAAGTCAACATCTATATAAATTCAAAATATGCCTTCCTTATTGCTCACAGTCATGCTGCGATTTGGCAGGAAAGGGGGTTCCTTTCCACCAAGGGGTCCCCCATCATGAACGTTAAACTTATCCTTAAGCTTTTAATAGCCTTGCAGCTTCCAACTGAAGTTGCCATTCTCCACTGAAAGGACACCAAACGACAATTCTTATGTTACCACAGGGAATAACAAGGCGGATGCAAGGGCTTTCGCTCTCACAACTGACTCTGCTGCAGACCCTTCCCCTATTCTCTATCAGTCCCCTCCATCACTCTGACTTAGGAGCCTAATGAATGCCAATTCCTGAGTCTGCTCTTCTTCCACCCCTCCTTGAGTGCAAAAGTCTGACAAATATGTTCCCATCGTCAAACCTGTGCTCGCGTGTCACCTCAAAGGGGAGTTCGCCTACCCTCTTTTGCAGCTCACCAACTGCGTGGACACCTACCTGGACAGGATTGACCTCTCCCTACTCAGGCAACTGCTCCGGGAACACGCAGACCGGTACTTACCCAGTCCTGCCTCGGATCTCGACCTCCTCAACCAACCTTCCCCACCACTGCATCCAGGAGACCAAGTCCTGCTCAAATCGCTTCAGCCAAAGCCACTGCAGCTTCGGTGGACCGGCCCACGCACAGTTATTCTCACCACGCCTACAGTGGTAACACTTCTGGGACACCCCTCCTGGCACCATCTATCACTGGTCAAACGTGCCCCCTAAGACAAACAGTATGTATGTCATAACCTGGGTCCTACTAGGATGTGCATTTCTTGTCAAAATCTCCCCTAGCTCAGTGTCCTGTGTATGGAAATTCAAAGTTATGGAGACCTTTGTCTCAGGATCCACTGAGACCACCCACTAGGTGGGTACTGCAGAGTGCCCACAGGCCAGATGCACAGAACCTATCACTCTCACCCTAACTCTTTTATCGATTGCTAACTCTATGAACACCTTGTTTTGTTTCTTTACCTCAAACTTAGATCACTGCAAAAATACCTATAGAGAATATGGGGGGTGCCCTTACCAGTCATGTACAGTGCACCTTCCAGACAAAGGCCAAATTTTCTCTCTGGTCCGTCATAATACGGGCTTCCATATGAATCAGTTAGCTATGCTATTTCAGATCCTTGGGACCAACGTTGGGTACAGGGAGTCCAAGCCGCAGTGTGCACTGGCTGGCATTCCTATCTAGTGGCAACACTGCCCATCTCAAGGGAATATGTCCCGACACAAAATGCCATAGTCCAAGTCTCCCAGGACATCCTCCATTCAGAACAAGTCCTATAAAATCAGCTAACATCATTAGAAAAGACCGAGACACCCTCAACCTGGATTCTTCATATAACCAAAACGCTATAACCTTCCTAAATGACTCTTTTTGGGACTAAACACTCCTCTTGTTTCCTCTGTGCTTCCTTCAGAGGCCTCTACTGGCAGCAGGTCCAATTAATCTCAATACCACTACGACCAAGATAACGGACGCTGCTTGCCAGACTCCCCAACTCTCAGTCCCACTATGGGACTCCAATCACAGCTACCCCTGCTATCAAACTGATGCCCTTGTCAGCTTTCATTCCTATACTTCTAACATTTCGGTTACTTCTGTGCTCCGAACAACAGCAAAGGGAAACTTTTTTTGGTACAATGGCTCTCTCTCTCGGTGTATTAATTCTGCTACTCCAGGCCCACGTATCCAAGTCCTCGTGGTCCCACAGTTAACTCTGTACGGACAGTCTGAGCTAGGTTAGTTATTCTCACCACATCGGACTAAGCGGGCAGCCTTTCTCCCAATCATGTTTGGAATTGTTAGGGGGAAAAGGCGGTCCCAAAGCAAATTCCATACAGGCTTTGTGGACTCCACCCCCACCCAGGTCAAAGCCAAAGACACTGGGAACTCCAAATCCCATCACCACCAAAGGGAAGGTGGCTGGGACCTGAGGGTGGGGTTAAGCAGCCAGGTGGATACAAAAGGCAGACACGTGGGCTTTGGGGGTCTCTCCATTTTGGGCTCTGGCCAGCGCGGAGCGTCCGGCCAGCTCGAGAGTGACTTTGGGTTTCCAGGTCGTCGGATCGGGTAGGACGCATTAAAGACTTTATTTCCCTATTTTCTCCCTGAGTTGTACATTTTCCTTATTCCTTCCTCTTGTAAATAAACCTTTTATTAACCCTTTTGTGTGTGTCTGTAGTAGAGTATTCATAAGTCCCTTTAAAGCGCGCGGGTGAGGACCCACAGCCAGGAACCCGTTTAATATCGGGGTTGCTCTATAACAGCTTGGCGCCAAACGTGATTTGCAAGTTTCACCCGTGGTTGACCAGCCCAAAGTAATTTTTCTTGCGTTGGTCACCATAAAAGCGCATTAGGTCTGCAGGACTCGCAGTGAAACTCTTTGTTTCACGTCTTGAAAAGTTTTTTTTTCTCCGCGCATACGGCTGTTGTGGGTGTGGTTTTGACCCAAACGTGGCCTCAACCATGAACTTCAGCAGTTTGATCCCTAACTTGAGTTCTTTCAGTTTTTTTCCGGCCTTGAATTTAAGTAGCCTTTTTCCATTAAATATTACCACCAGTTTGATAAGTGTAAAATAATTGGATTAGACCTAGCTTATGGGCACGTGATTTTAATTCTGTATACATATGTGAATGGTTTCCAAGCCATCCCTTTGCAGTCTGTGCTTCTAGGTGTTTTTTGGTAATGTGCATAGGCGCCATGTGCTACATTCTTGTTTCTATGAGAAGTAGTGGTTATACTTCACATACTGAGAATGTGCTGCAACAAATTCAAGCTCTTAACTTAGCGATGAAACAACAAAATCAGGCTTTTGAGTCAGCTTTTCAACGACACAAAATCAGACTTTTGAGTCAGCTTTTCAAAGCATGCAGGATCAAGTGCAACGACAAAATCAGTTTTTTGATTCAGCTATTGGCAGTGTGAGGGACGAAAATCGTAACGTTTTTGAGTCCGCCTTTAAAAGTGTGCAGGACCAGATACAGGCCGCCCTCCATGAATGGGATATGACACAGAAAAAGGCTAGAATAATGGTGCAGAGAAGAGATAAATGTTCTCCTTCCCATGAGGACTGCAGAAAGGCAGACTTAGAAGAGGAAGAGATTCATATGCTAAATACCTTAAACTCCTCGGGACAAAGGCTTTCTCCACGTGAAGTGGCCCCTCCCGCACAGACTCCTGAGGCTTCAGGACAAGGGCTTCACCACGTGACCAGGCCCCTCCTGAGGCCCCTCCCGCACAGATTCCTGAGGCTTCACAGCCTCCATTGCCCTCCAGGGAGGTAGTTATCATGGCGTCTCCTCCCCACACTAGGAGCGGCACCCATTTTGGCAGTAACGACCGCTCTGTGGCAGGACAGTTTCCTCTTCGCCAGCTGCCGATAGGTGGCGTGAATGCAGAGGGGAGACCTGCTGGGTACTTTTGGTCGCACCGTCCTTTTTGCACCGGGGACCTCCAAACTTGGAGAAGAACTCTGTTTCCCCGTACCGGCAGGCTCCTAAGAGGATGGCGGACTTGTTTGCCTCCGTTTTTCTCTCCCACCGCCCTAACTGGGCAGATATACAGATGATGTTACAGCTTTACTAGGTCTAGATGAGCGGAGGATAGTAGTGAGGAAAGCCAGGGAGGAGGCTGCACGTCTCCGCCAACAGGATAGCCAATCCCCAGAGCCACAGATTGCTGTCCCAGAGGTAGATCCTCAATGGGACCCCAACAATGGAGGAATGGCAAGTTGGATCTATATAAAAATGTTTATTGGTAGGACTGGAGCAGGGAATCCCCAAACATAAAAAAATGTTAACAAATTATTGGACCTTACACAAGGGGCTAATGAGGATCCATCAGAGTTCTTTGAGAGGATTATTCAGACGTATAGAGACCACACGGATATAAATCCGGATGCCCCAGAAAATGCTCATTTGTTCACTATGGTGTTCATCACATATTGTGCTCCAGACATAAGGAAACAGTTAGCAAAGGTAGACGGCGTCACAGAGATGAGTCCGTCCCAGGTAGTGGACTTAGCATTTAAGGTTTATAATAATAGAGAGGACAGGAGAGAGGACAGGAGACCGAAACCTGCGACAGTTTTTGTACAAAGAGAGCACAGGCCAAGGTTTCGGGAAAACAGTAATGGACGGAGATGTGAACCCCTAGGAAGAGATCAGTGTGCTTTCTGTAGGGAAGAGGGACATTGGAAGGACAGTTGTCCCAGGTTACAGAGAAGAGGCAGACGCAGTAATTACAGAAGCAGGATAGAAGACTGAGGACACACGACAGGATGATTCACGTAGGGTTACAGGAGGGAATATAGGAGGGTACACAGAACCAGGAACCAAGGAGAGAGGAAAGGAGACAGATGTTAGCACAGAGTAGAGACTCAGATGATGATAGGGAATACGGACGAGAAGGAATCGAGAGCCCAGCACAGAGGAGGAGACAGATGTTAGACAGAGTAGAGCTCAGATGATATAGGGAATACGGAGGAGAAGGAATCGAGAGCCAGCACAGAGGACAGGAGACCAGTGATAGCACAGAGTAGGGTCTCAGGTGAAGATAGGAGGGATATAGACAGAGTAAAGGAATCGGGAGCCAAGTGTGGAGGAAAGGAGACAAATGAAAGTTTATGGAGAAGGTTCAGATGAAGAATAGGGGTGCCCAGGGGTTCCACTAGATCTTAAACCCATCAAAATAACCCCTCGGAGCCCCGGGTAACCCTCGCTGTGGGGGATCGTCTGATTGATTTCTTGGTGGACACTGGAGCAACATACTCAGTTTTGAATTCGAAATTAACTAAAGTGAGCAAAAAGACTGCAGCAGTCATTGGGGTTACAGGGAAGTCACAACAGACACCCTTCCTGCAACCTTTGGAGTGCCGGCTAGGCACCACACAGCTCCAGCACAGCTTCCTATACATGGAAGAGTGTCCAATCCCTCTCCTTGGTCGTGACCTTTTAAGTAAGCTCAATGCACGAATTATATTCTCACCCAAAAATCAGAGGCTTCACCTACAGGTTCCTCCAGAGCATGCTCTGCGGTTCCAGATGTTGCTTACTCAAGATGCTCCACCAAAAAGTGAAATTTTACCTCCAGAAATTGTTGAAAGAGTAAGTAAGTGGGTTTGGGCTGATGGAACCCCAGGACGTGCGAAAAATGCGGAGCCTGTAAGGATAGAAGTGATAGAGGGGAGCAAAACCCCGAGAAGGAAACAATACCCCTTAAGGGAGGAGGCCTTGAGGGGAATTGAGCCAGTATTGAAAAGGTTCCTTCAATCTGGACTCATTCGGCCCTGTCGCTCACCGTACAATACTCCAATTCTGCCAGTGAAGAAACCCCATACAGGCGAGTACCGTTTTGTCCAAGATTTAAGGGCTATTAATGATATTGTTCAGGATTTACATCCCACTGTGCCTAATCCGTACACCCTATTAACTGCCATACCTGGTGACTATGGGTGGTTTTCAGTATTAGACCTGAAGGATGCCTTTTTCTGTATTCCAATTGATGTCCAGGATCAACTGCTTTTTGCCTTTGAGTGGCAGGACCCTAAGTCCAAGAGCACTCTCCAGTATTGCTGGACTGTGCTTCCACAGGGATTTAAGAACTCCCCAACTATTTTGGGGAAATACTGGCCAGGGATCTCAGGAAGGTTCAACTAAACCAGGGTGTCTTATTGCAATATGTAGATGATTTATTGATTGCAAGTCCAGACTACGAATCTTGTCTGGAAAATACCATAGTGGTACTGAACCACCTGGCAAAATGTGGCTACAAGGTGTCACCTAACAAGGCACAGATATGCAAACAAACTGTGACGTATTTGGGGTTTGAAATCAAGAAAGGCAGACGGAGCCTGATGACGGAAAGAAAACAGGTAATTTCAGCCCTTAGAATCCCCAGTAACCGGCGACAGTTGCGCGGATTTTTGGGTATGGCTGGGTTTTGTAGGATTTGGATTCCTAATTTTGGACTAATAGCAAAACCTTTATATGATGCTCTCAAAGGCCTGGACTCTGAACCTTTGTCTTGGACTCCGGAATGTCAAAAGGCTTTTGATGAAATAAAAGTAAAGTTGATTTCAGCACCAGCATTAGGACTTCCGGATCTTAGGAAGCCATTCAGACTTTATGTACATGAGAGACAGGGGGTTGCCCTAGGAGTGCTGATCCAATTGTTGGGACCAGAAATGCAGCCCGTTGCATATCTGTCCAAACAGTTGGACCACACCACTAAGGGATGGCCTTCATGCTTGCGTGCTGTGGCTGCCACTTGTGACCTCCTACACGAGGCAGAGAAGTTTACATTGGGTCAGCCCATCACTGTGTGTGTGCCACATCAGGTCTTGACATTGCTGGAGCAGAAGGGTGGACTTTGGTTAACCGCTGGGCGAATGGGAAAATATCAAGCAGCTCTGTTGGACAATCCTAATGTGAAACTGCAGGTTTCTAATTCCCTGAATCCTGCCACACTGCTTCCAAGCAATGCAGACGGACTTGAGGATGACACTTTAATCCATAACTGTTTAGAAACCATAGACACAGTGTATGCCAGCCGACCAGATCTAACGGACCAGCCTCTGCCGGATCCAGAGTGGGAGCTATTTACAGATGGCAGCAGCTTTATGGATCAAGGCCGTCGATGTGCTGGATATGCAGTGGTGACGCTCCAGAACACCGTGGAAGCCAAGGCTCTTCCGGCAGGTACATCAGCACAGAAAGCCGAATTAATAGCCCTGACCCGTGCCTTGGAACTCTCAAAAGGTAAAAGAGTCAATATATTTACTGACTCAAAATACTCTTTTATGATTCTCCACATGCATGGGGCCATTTGGAAGGAGCGGGGACTTCTTACGGCTAGTAACAAGGATGTCAAACACCCATTAGAAATCCTGGCCTTGTTAAAGGCAGTAGCTTTACCATCAGCTGTCGCTGTGATGCACTGTCCTGGCCACCAAAAGGGTGGGTCTGACTTGGCAAAGGGCAACAGGGCAGCTGATCGGGCAGCTAAGGCCGCTGCCCGTTCTGCCCTCCAGGGTGCACTCATCCCTCTTGTGGACCTGACTCAGTATGCTCCTGAATACACCGAGCGGGATGAGGAGAGAGCTCGTGCATGGGGATTTACTGAGTTTGACCCCAGCTCTACTTGGAGAGTAAACTCCCATGGGATGATACTCCTCCCGGAGGCCCTGGTATATCCGGTGCTAAAACATCTTCACGAAGGATCCCACTATGGAGAGATGCCTTATTAGAAACTGTGCGCCCATATTTGAAGGGACCATATTTGCATAGAATAGCACAACGGATCACCCGAGGTTGTCAACTATGTGCCAGGAATAACCCCAAGACTGACTCCCACCCCAAAGCCGTTGGGGTTCAATATCGAGGCAAGTGCCCTTTTGAGGACTGGCAGGTGGACTTTACACAAATGCCTAGAAACAACAGGCAACTTCAAATACCTGTTGGTTTTTGTGGATACGTTCTCGGGATGGGTGGAAGCATTTCCCACAAAGACGGAAAAAGCTTCTGAGGTTGCAAAACAGCTGCTAAAGGAGATAATTCCTCGCTTTGGGTTGCCGGATTCTATCCAGATGATAATGGGCCAGCATTTGTCTCTGATGTTACTCATGCAGTAAGCAGTGCGTTACAGATCAACTGGAAATTGCATGCTGCATGGAGACCGCAGTCTTCTGGCAAACAGAAAAGATGAACCACACCTTGAAGAAAACCTGGCGAAACTGTGCCAAGAAACACAGCTTCGTTGGGACCAGGTACTATCCCTTGCCCTCCTCCGCATAAGAGTGTGCACCTAGAAGTGGGCTACAATTAAGCCCCTTTGAAATTGTGTTTGGAAGACCCTCCAGGCCTCAGTTCTTGAAGCCAGTCCGGAATAGCTCAAGATTGCCGGATCACGCAATATGTGAAACACATCCAGGAGGTCTGACAGTAATTCATAACTTTGCAACCTGAGGATCTCTATGCCTCCTGACAA
>NW_023602073.1:48970778-49013967 GCF_014898055.3 Talpa occidentalis | reverse complement strand
TTTTTTTATTTTCCTTGTAGGAAATGCTAAAACACATTGGACCAATCTAGAAATGTTAAAACTTCATAGAAAAAACATTGTCATCGGGGGAAAAAGTTATACCTTTTCAGCATATATAAAAAATTGATTAAAGTGTTCTAAAATATATGTGGTTTCTAAAACATAGTATGTTCCGATATAATATTATTGGATGATTCTGATTATTCTGAAATATATATGTGTATGTGTGTCACAAAATTGAGCAAACATCCTTGTCTTTTACCTTAAACCATGATTTTAGGTATGGTCATTTTCAAGTTTTTGTTATTTTTAAAGGTTACTTTCTGAGCTTTATCTTCAGAAAACTCACAAAAAGACACTGACAATATAGATATGTTTTGGAACTGAGAAGACCTACCAAGAAGACCTATCAAGCGTATAAAAAGTTGGATTTATGAAAATTGCCAACAGAAGATTTAGACTCAATACATGGACAAGTACACTAAGGGGGATTTGTATAATATTTAATGACTTTTTTAAAAAAGATTTATTAATTCATGCATACAAGAACCGGGGTACAGGCCAGATGTGCAGGGGGTGAGAGGATTCTCCAAAGACAGAATGGGGAACAGAACAGGCAGACTGACTGTAATACACTGCTGAGGGGAGCAGTGGGTGAGACAGGAGAGGTCTGCTGTGCCATGTGGGTTGCTCTGCCTTGGGCAGAAATAGAACCTGCACTGCAGAGGCTGCGGACAACTTCACAGCTCTGTGGCCAACTGCCTGCGCCACCAGGGAGGCCCTAAAATATTGGTTGCTTTTTAATGTTTTGGTTTTTGACTCTAGAAAACTTGTATTTAAACTGGGCTATGATTTTAGCAGTGGCAATTTGCATCTTTTTATGAGCAAACTGAAACATTTGCTTTTCTCTTTTCTCATCCCCAAAATTTGTAGGCAATATTTGTACTTCTCAGGACAATGTCTATCTTTGCATAATCTCAATAGGGAATTTTATTTATTTCTCCTTAAGCTAGAACATTAAACATGTTTTGTTATAAGGCTTTGATTGAAATTCTTCTGGGAGTAAAATTTGA
Source organism: Talpa occidentalis (assembly GCF_014898055.3). NCBI lineage: Eukaryota > Metazoa > Chordata > Mammalia > Eulipotyphla > Talpidae > Talpa > Talpa occidentalis. Next base: position 49,012,894 of record NW_023602073.1, on the reverse strand, counting down.
GCTGAGCTGAGAAGAGCGAGCCAAGAAAAGCCTGTCACATTGGTTACCTGGTTCCACAGCCCTCCAGGAAAGGTGAGGAAGCTGCCTCCATTGGCAGTACTGGCAAAACCCTGGCAAAACCCTGGAAGAAGCCCTGGGAACCTTGAGGAGAGGAAATCTCAGGTGAAGTCTGGTAAGACTGTGACTTTGTTGAAGCCTGCATAGGCTGGGTATTAAAAGGCTCACTCTAAGGCCTGTGGAATTTTCAACAAAGCCAACAACATGCTTGGTTATTCTGCCCTATGATTTTATGCAAATAAGGGGAAAATTGTTTAAAATTAGATTTGGTTTACTATTTTTTTTTTTTAAGATTTATTTGTTTATTTATTTATACTAGCACTGGGTACAGTCAGAAGTGCAGGAGAGTGAGAGAATTCACCAGAGCCAGAGCGAGGAGCAGAGCAGGCAGAAGGACCGAGGTACACTGCTGAGGGGAGCAGCGGGCGACAGGAGAGGTCTGCGCGACATGCAGGACCCTCCTCTGGTGGCTGGGAGCAGCCGGGGATCGAACCGGCGCCGCAGAGGCTGCAGGCAGCTTCGCAACCCAGCGCTCAACCACTGCGCCACGGGGGAGGACCTTGTTTACTATTTTACACAATTGGGATGAGGGCAGAGAAAAATGATGTTTCAGTGACTATATTAGTCTCTGGTCCTCTTCAGTGAGGGCTGTATCTTAAATGTCATCATCTTGAGGAAGAGAAAAAGTAACCCCTATTATATTTAGGACTATGATATGTTGTATATATCATTGCTGCCACAGCGCCACCATGTTGGGAACTGTGGCACCAGCAAGTGCAGGCCTTCCATAGTAAATCCCCCACCACGACGACCCCATTCAGCAGGAAGCAGCCAGAAGATGTGATGCCCCTTTCTCCCATAGAAATGGAAGGTCATAACAGAGAGTGGGGATTATGATGCAGTTACAAATGACCGGTCTCTTAGATAGGCATTAACAAATTTGTCTTTCCCCTATTTCTTCACAGGTTTGTCTTTGATGGGCATTAACAAGATTAACAGTTTGTCTTTCCCCCATTGGTTCCAATTTTCCCCTTGCTTGATAGATTTAGCTCTATGGCCCAGTCTCCCAGATGAGCACTCCTGCATTTTAAGGAAGAGAAAGTTAAACATCAGCTAAGGAAGAAAAACAAGCTGGCGCCCACCCATCTCAGTGCCGAACCCGTCCCCCTCCCCTGGGCAGACCCCAGCCCATCTCCATGTTGTTTCCTTTGTATAAATACCCCTGCCCTCTGCTGAAGAGCAGGATGGCTGACTTTCAGACATGAGTCTGCTGCCCTCCTCATTTGTCGACAAATTAAACGACTTTCCTTTTCCTCAAACTCTGTTTCCTTTTATTTGCTGAGGGAAACTGAGGCTAGCATTCGGTATCAAGACTAGACTGGCATTAAAACTCCTGAGTCTTAACAGTTTTTTCCTTGGAGTGGAAACAGTCAATATCAGAAGACCCTTTTGTATGACATCCTGCTGGGACACAGATTAAGTTAGAGGGAGGCTTTTTCAGATATCTTAAAGGCAGTTTAAGCTTCCAGCTTGGTAAATCTGTGTTTGATGGTGTGCCCTTTTTTTTTTTAAAAAAGATTTATTTATTAATGCATACAAGAGCTGGGGTATAGGCCAAAGGTGCAGGGGGTGAGAGGATTCACCAGATTGGGGAACAGAACAGGCAGGTCAACTGAAATACATCGCTGAGGGGAGCAGCGGGCACGTCAGGAGAGGTCTGCTGCTCCCTGTGGGTTGCTCCCTGGCCAGGGATCGAACTCGTGCTGCAGATAGCCTCCTAGGTTGTTTCTTAATCTCTTGCGCCACCAGGGTGGCCCGGTGTGCACTTTTATTTTACATTTGTCAGCATGGCCTTTGAATGGCCCCAGGATCTATCATGAAGGTTATAGGGTGGTCCCAGCAATGGCATTGTCCATGGGCTTGTGGGTGTCAAGAGAAATTGAGCCCAGTCCTGTCATTCTGAAGCATTAACCATTTCAAGGAAACTGCCTCTCACTGCTGTTTGCTGATATTGGGCAGGTCTGTGCAACTGGCTAGGGTGCTTTTTATACCCGGGGCACTCACGCTTCCAGTGGCCCTTTTTTCCTACAATATGTGGGCTGGTTTTTGGCTAGTGGCTGTCTGGTCCATTTTGGGGGATGGTCCAGGACTCTTGCCCCCCCTCCCCCTGCATCTGGTAGAACATTTTGACTTTGCATTGCAGCTGCCAGGAAACTGGCCTCCCTTTTTATGCAGTTTTCTGCCTCTTTCAATGCTGCCTCTCTATTTGTTAGGGGGAAAAGATATCCTGAGTTAATCCCATACAGGCTTTGTGGGCCCAACCCCCACTCCAGACTAAAGCCATCAAGACATTGGGAAAGACAAATCCCAACCCACCAAAGGGAGGGTGGCTGGACCTGAGGGTGGAGTTGGGCAGCCAGGTTGGATATAAAAACCAAACATGTGGGCCTTGGGCTCTCTCTGGCTCGCGATCGCTCGCCTCCTGGCTTCACCGCTCCTGGCTGGTGGCCAACTCTGAGAGCACAATTTTGGGATTCCTGATCGGCAGATCGGGTAGGACTCATTTAAAACTTTGTCTCCCACTTTTCTCCCAGAGCTGTACATTTCTTCATTTCCCCTTCCCTTGTAAATAAACCTTTTATCAACCTTTCACGTGTGCCTGCAGTAGAGCATTGATAAGCCTTTTAAGCGCGCGGGTGAGGACCCACAGTCAGGCATCCCGTTTTGTATCGGGGTTGCTCTACAACATGTTAACACTTTATCAGCTGGGTGATGTTTATTTCAGTGCTTCCCCTTTGTTGGCTCCCTATCTCCTCCCCTAGTCAGGGTCCTCCTAAGCGAATGGCTCAAAAGGCCAATGTGCTTGTTGTTGTTCCTGGCCAACATACCAAAATGTTGTAGAAATTCTGGTCTTTTACCCATTCAGAGGAAGAACAAGCAGTACTTCAGGAATGGTGATGTCAGGAAAAGCTTTATTACTCATGCATGTGACCCCAGACCCTTTACAGGGTAGCTCTGTACAGTCTGAGCACTGGTTTAAAGACAAACGGTTCCTTTTGTACATAACTGTCTTCATATTTGTTACACTGATATCATTGTTTTTCATCAGGCACAACCATTTGCTGCAAAGTCCCCTGACGAGAGGGAGCAGGACAGGCAAAGGGGGAAAGAGGCAGACATCCTGAGATGGCCTTGGAGAGACAGACCAGCTTGACCAGCTACCCGACTCTTTTGAAATGTAACTTTGTTTAGACAGGAGTGCTGAGACACCAGCCATGAATTTTCAAATGGACAGAGCTGTAAGTAAGCAAACTTGTTAATATTGCCTGCAATGGAGTGTTCATTGCACCTGGGCTGGAAGTTCTGCTGGAATCTTTATTATATTCATTTGTTCAATAATATATTTTCTCATCAAAAGGGGGCATGAAAATCATCATTTTCAAGTTTTTGTTATTTCTAAAGGTTGCTTGTTGAGTTTGTCTTCAGAAAACTCACAAAAAGACACTGACAATATAGAGATGTTTTGGAACTGAGAAGACCTACCAAGAAGACCTACCAAGCGTATAAAAAGTTGGATTTGTGTGTGTGTGTGTGTGTGTGTTTCTTTTACATTCTCATCTCCTCCTCTCACAGCTGCCCCACCCTGCCCAGCAATGAAGCAATCAGACACTGCTTTGATCATTTTCCTGCAGTGGAAGAGAATCCAGTGAACTCTTCATCTTTACAGAGTGAAGAGAAACTGCCTCTGCCTGCTATTTGCTGATACTGGGCAGCCTATGTTTATTTCAGCACTATTTATAATAGGAAAAACCTGAAAACAATCCCAATGCCCAACAATAGATGATTGGATCAAGAAGGTGTGGTTTATGTATACACAATGAATACTATTCAACAATCAAAAATATTAAACTAATGCCATTTGCAGCAATGTGGATGGAGCTAGAAGGGATTATGCTCCGTGAATTAAGTCAGAAGGAAAATGAAAAATATTGAATGGTTTCACTTATAGGAGGAATATAGGGGAACCAAATAAGACAACAGTGTAAAAAAACTAATAACAATACAAAACAAAACCAAACAATTATAAATCAGAGTCAGAAAGGGATCACAGGCAGTGAGGGAGGAGCCATAGAGAGGACAGAGGTGATGGTACATGGGTGCATTAGTGAAGGAAATTTATGTGGACTATACCAGGGTAGAAAGCAAATATTATTTTAAAATGAACAATGATGTAAATAAATAAATAAATAAAGTAAAATTCCACCATCTATATTAGTTGACTGACAAAAAAGATGAACCCTACTGATTGCAAGATAAAAAAAAGAGGGTTGATTCTCCCATCATTTTTTTAATTTTTTTTAAACAGTATTTGTTTCCCCCACCCCCTCAGGTTGAGTACCCATAGAATTTCCTTCCCCAAGGCACCTTTTCACCATCACAACAGTCCCCTGTGCTCCTCCCTCCCTCCCTCTCTGAACTCTCCCTCTTTCCCCCCCTGCAGTATGTCTCTGATTTATAATTGTCTGTTTTGGCTTTGTTGTGTTTTGTACTGTTATTATTATTTTTTACACTGATGTTTTATTTGTTTCCCCTATATTCCTGTTGTAAGTGAAACCATCTGATATTTTTCTTTTTCCTTCTGGTTTATTTCACTGAGCATAATTCCTTCTAGCTCCATCCACGTTGCTGTGAATGGCATGAGTTAATCTTTTTTTGATTGCTGAATAATATCCATTGTGTATATATGTCCCATCTTCTTGATCCAGTCATCTATTTTTGGGCATTTGGGTTGTTTCCAGGTTTTACCTATTGTAAATAGTGCTGTAATAAATGTAGGGATACAGGTGGTCTTTTGAATCTATGTTTTGGTGTCCTTTGGGTAGATCCCTACTGGTGGAATTGCTGGGTCATATGGTAGCTCCATTTTTAGTAGATGGAGGAACCTCCAGACAGCTTTCCATAGTGGTTGGACCAGTTTGCACTCCTACCAGCAGTGCAGGGGAGTTCCTTTTTCACGGCATCCTCACCAACATTTGTTGTTGCTTGTTTTTTTTGATATGTGCCATTCTTACTGGTGTAAGGTGGTATCTCAGTGTGGTTTTGATTTGCATTTCCCTGATGATAAGAGATGTTGAACATTTTTTCATATGCCTATTAGCCATTTGCATTTTCTCTTTGTAGAAATGTCTTAAGTTCTTCTGCCCATTTCTTGACTGGATTGTTTATTTTGCTTTTGTTGAGCAGGGTGAATTCTATGTATAACTTTGTGATCAGTCCCTTATCAGTTTAATGGAGTACAAAGATTTTTTCCCAATCAGTGGGGTGTCTGTCCATTTTGGTTAATGTCTCTTTTGCTGTACAGAAGCTTTACAGTTTGATGTAATCCCAGGTGTTTATTTTTGCCTTCACTATCACTGCTTTGGGTGATGAGTCTTTAAAGATGTTATTGCAATGTATGTCTTGTAGTGTTTTTACATATATTTTCTTCTATATATTTTATGCTTTCAGATCTTATGCCCAGTTCTTTTATCCACTTTGAGTTGATTTTTGTGCACGATGAGATGTAGTGGTCTAGTTTCATTTTTTACATGTGGTGATGCAGTTTTCCCAGCACCATTTATTGAACAAACTGTCCATGTTCTATCCCATGTTCTTTGCTCCTTTGTCAAAGATTAGTTGTTCATATAAGTGTGGTTTTATTTCTGGGCTCTCTATTGGTTCCATTGGTCTATGTCTGTTTTCATACCAACACTAAACTGTTTTAATTATTATGGCTTTGTAGTATAGCTTGAAGTTTGGACGTGTGATAACTCCTTTCTCCTTTGTTTTCATCAGTAGGGCTTTGGATATTCGTGTTTTTTTTTTTTGTGGTTCCATATGAATTTCATCAGTATTTGTTATATTTCTTTGAAGAATGTCATTGAGATTTTTATTGCAATAGCATTGAATCTGTATACTGCTTTTGGGAGGATAGCCATTTTAATAATGTTAATTCTTCCAATCCATGAGCAGGGAGTGTCTTTCCATTTCTTTGTGTCTTCTTCTAATTATTTTAACAGTGTTTTATAATTTTCTTTGTATAGGTCTTTCACCTCTTTTGCTAGGTTTATTCCCAAGTATTTGATTTTTTTAGTTTCAATTATGAAAGGGATGGTGTTCTTGATTTCTTCTTCAGATTGAGTGATTGTGTATAAGAAGGCTACTGATTTTTGCATGTTGATTTTATATCCTGCTACTTTACTGAACTGGTTGATTATTTTGGGTAGTTTTCTGTGGATTTTTTAGGGTTCTCTATGTATATTATCATATCATCCGCAAATAGTGGTAGTTTTACATCTTCTTTCCCTATTTGGATTCCTTGTATGTCTTTCTCTTGTCATTGCCTTGGCTAGGCCCTCCAGTATTATATTGAAGAGCAGTGGTGAGAGAGGACATTCCTTGTTTTGTTCCTGATTTAAAGGAAGGTCTTCAGCTTTTTGCCATTGAGAATTAATATTGCAGTGGGTTTGTCAAATATGGTTTTTATCATGTTAAGTTATGTTCCTTCTATCCTGAGAATTTCAAGGGCCTTCGTGATAAATGGATGCTGGACTTTGTCAAATGCTTTCTGAGCATCAATTGATATGATCACATGGTTTTTATTTTTATTTTTGTTGATGTGTTGGATTACACTATCGATATTCATATATTGAACCATATTTGTGCCCCTGGATGAATCCCACTTGATTGTGATATAATATCCCTTTGATGCATTGTTGGATTCTGTTGGCAAGGATTTTGTTGAGGATTTTTGCATCAGTGTTCATTAGGGATATTGGCCTGTAATTTTCTTTTTTTGTGCTGTCTTTGTTGGTTCTGGTATTATGTAATGTTGGCCTTCATAGAACGTATTTTGGTAGTATCTCCTTCTTTTCTTTCAATTTTTTGAAAGAGTTTGTATAGGGTAGGTACTAATTCACTGCTAAACGTTTGGTAGAATTCATATGTGAAGCCATCTGGACCTGGCTTTTGTTTTTGGAGAGTGCTTTGATTACTTCCTCAATTTTGCTGCTTGTAATTGGAGTGTTTAGTTGTTCTATTTTTTCTTTGTCCAGCTTTGGATGATTATATCATTCTAGGAATTTGTCCATCTCTTCTAGGTTGTTTGATTCTATTTGCATATAAGTGTTCATAGTAACTTTCAAGCTTATATATGTTTTCTTCAGTTTTTTCTTTGTGAGCCTGGCTAGAAGTTTGTCTATTTTGTTTATTTTTTCAAAGAGCCAACTTTTGGTTTCATTGATATTTTGGATTTTTTTTTTTAAATTTCTATTTCATTGATTTCTGCTTTGGTTATTATTATTATCTTCTTTTACTGGGTTCAGGGTTTTTTTATTGTTCTTTTTCTAGCTCTTTGAGATGTGAGATTAGGTTGTTTCTTTGAGCTCTTTCTTGTTTCTTGATGTGAGCCTGTATTGCTATATATTTTCCTCTTATTACTGCTTTTGCTGCATCCCATGCATTCTGGAAGTGGTGTCTTCCTTGTCATTCACTCAAAGCTCAAAGTATTTTTTTAATTTCTTCTTTGTCTCGCTCTTAGTCAGTGGTCTTCCGTAGTGTGGATTTCTCTCCATGAAGTGGGAGGGTTCCTTCTTTATTTTTCATGATTTAATTTCTAGCTTGATGCCTTTATGTTGGAGAAGATAGTTGGAATGATTTTGATCTTCATGTATCTGTTAATGTTTGTCTTGTGGCCCAGTATGTGATTGATTCTGGAGAATGATCCATGCACACTTGAGAAATATGTGTACTCGGATATTTTTGGGTGTAGTGTCCTATAGATGTCTGTTAAGTCCATGAGTTTTATGTCTTTATTTAGGGCTCTAGTGTCTTTATTTATTTTTTGTTTTGCTGATGTGTCCATTAGTGAGAGTGGTGTGTTAAAGTCTCCCAATCTATATATATTTTCTTTTACATCTGTTTTCAGAGCTGATAATAATTGTTTAATATATTTTGGTGCCCTTCATTCGGTGAGTATATGTTGATGAGTGTTATATCTTCCTGATGTATTGTCTCCTTGATATAATGTATTGTCTGTCTATGTCTCTTTTTACCTTTTTTAATTTGAAGACTATTTCATCTGATATAAGTATAGCTGTTCCTGCCTTCTCTTTTGGTCCATTTGCTTGTAGGATTGTTTTCCAACCTTTTACTTTCAGTCTGTGTTTATCTTTTGTGGTTAAATGTGTTTCCTGGCGATAGCAGAGGTTTGGATTTTGTTTTTTAATCCAGCCTGCTACTCTGTGTCTTTGTATTGATGAGTTTAATCCATTTACATTTAGAGTTAATATTGATATGCTGGCATCTTTGTCTGCCATTTTGTTTGTCTTTTTTTTTTTTTTGTGATTTTATTGCTTGCTTTATTCTGTTCTTCTTGTTCATTCTTTTGTTAGTTTTGGCTTTAGGACTCCTTGTAGAATTTTTTGGAGAGGGGGTTTAGTTGTAATGAATTTCTAGAGTTTCTGTTTGGCTGAGAAGGTCCATATTTTTTCTTCATAGAGGAAGGAGCGCTTTGCAGGGTAAAGTATTCTTTGTTGGCGTTTGCTGTGTTGAAGTTTGCTGAATATGTTACTTCATTCTCTTTTTGCCCGTAATGTTTCTTCAGAGAAGTCTGAAGTTAATCTGATTGATTGGTTTTCCCTTATAAATTATCTGTTTCTTCCCCCTTGCCTGTTTCATTGGTTTTTCCTTGTCTTGGACTCTTGCAAGCTTTACTATTAAGTGTCTTGCTGTACTTTTCTTTTCATTGTGATAATTGGGAGTTCTCTCTCACTTCTTGTATGTCTATATTCATCTCCTTTTTCATGCTTGGGAAGTTCTTCTCAATTATCTCCTTGAATAATTTCTAAGTTTCTTTGTCTTTCTCCTCACCTTCTGGAATACCTATAACTCTTACATTTCCTTTATGGAGTCTGATAATTTCCTGAGTATCCTCATACTTCTTCATTTGCATTTCTCTCTCCTTTTTTATTTTGGCTCTTTTTATTTCTGTATCTTCGATAGTACTGATCCATTCTTCCATTTCATTGATGCTGTTTTCATTGCTTTTCCCAGAGTTCTTTATCTCCTCTAGTAATCTTTTAATCTCCTGCTTTTGTTTTCTTTCCTTTTTAAGGTCTCAATTTCATTCTTCAGTTCAGTGATTATTTGTCTCAAATCATTTTTTTCCTTTTTGTTTTCTTTCTGCTGCTTAATCATGATGATTATTAATTCTCTATCTGATAGGCCAAGAAGTTCTTCCATGTCATTGTTGAGCTCTGGTGACTATATTTCTTTTTGTGGTGTATCCTTCTCCTGTGGGCTTGCTAGGTTATTTATATTTTTCTTCTCCCTGTTGTTTGCCTTCTAATTAGTTCTATGTGTTCAGACATTGTGCCACTGGTGCTGGCGGACACCTCTTTGGAGTGCTCCTTTAGGGGTATCAGAAACTGTTTACCAGACTGAGACCAGCACTGGTAGACCAAAACTCCACCAGGGTGTTGATGCTGTATTGCTGGGCTCTGTCCCTTACAGTCCCTTCCCTCTTTATTTACTCAGTTCTAACAGGGAATCAGCTAGATGGTGATTTTGTTCTGGTCACGAGGTGGAGCCAGAGACCCGTACTTGCTGACCTGTGCTTTTTCCCAGTGGTTCTCTGAGAAATTGGGGTGGGGGGGAGAACGGATGGAGGGGAGCAACTCAACAGAGGGGCTCTTATTCAAGCTGGGTGCTGTTTCTGCCCCTTGTTCACCTGGTCCTGTGCCCATGCCCCAAATTCTGCACTCTAGGTCTCAGTTCCAGGGCCATCGATCCAAAACACTGACTGTCACCTGTGCAGTGCCTGCTGCTATGGCGCATCCTATTCCCCAGATCCTGTGTCTGGCTCTCAGGTCCAGAATAGGGTCTTGATCCATGCCTTATTTGCCTTCTTACCCCCATTTGTGTGGCCACCCTCTCTCAGAGCCTGAGGATGTTTTTGGGATCCCTAGTTTCCAGCTGTCAGGGTGTTGGTGATTTTTTTTCTGGTCACTAGGTGGCACAAGAGATCTTTCCTAGTGTCCTTCAAGAACTGTTTCTGTTCCCCCGTGCGTCTGAGGAACAGAGTGGGGGTGGCGTGGAGCACCGCAATGGCGTGGGGGTGCTGTGTCTGCCCTGTGCCCTGCCATCATGGAGATCCCAGACCCCAAATTTCATGCCCTGGGTCTCAGTTCCGAAGCCCTAAGATACAGGATGCGAGCTGTAGCCCAGTTCAGTGTCCACAGAAATGGCGCCTTTTGCACTCCACTCCCATGTCCAGGCGCCTGGTTTCTGATTACTCAGAGAGGGACATTCACCTCAGTGAGGGCTGCCACGCATCTCCCCACAAACCTAGGTCGCAGGCGCGGGGGCAGAGACCTGGGCAGCCCTGATATGCATATGCTTTTCAGGCATGCTGCTTTTCTGCACAAGCTTACCAGCTGTCCTTGGGCTATTTGTAGGTCTCAGGGGAGTCCTTATCTTCCGCTAATGGCAACACAGCCTTTTGCTCACCTCCGTGGGGATTCCTGCATGGTTCTCCAGAGTTCCTGTTCGCGGGGTGTGATGCCTGCAGTACTTCCTTTCTACTCAGTGTCCCACTTGATCTGTAGTTTGTTCTTGTTTCCACCCCCCTCCTTTCTGTTGGTTGGAGAGTGTCCACTTTGTGGGTGGGGGAGGGTAGCAGGGTTCTGAGCTTTCCTCTCTTCTCTGTCCTCTTTTATGGCAACTTTCTTCTTCCAGCAGTTTGCCAGACTCACCCATTTATCTTCCATGTCCCAGTTCTCACAGGGACCTGCTGCTTTTCCTCCCTATTAACTTTCATTTAATGGAAGGACTTACTCGCAGCATTTCCCCACCACCACGTTGATCCCAACTTTTCAATAGTTGTACTTTAAAATGCAACTTATTTTATATTCCCACTGTTTTTAGCTTCCTCCTGTATTTACCTGAAACTATTTCCAAAGTACTTGAAACCATGAAAAGATTACAGGTATTATATCTTGGTTACACAAGAAAGTAAATTATTAGCCCATATGCATCAGAACAATTTATATCTGACAAGACAGACAGTAAACACTGAAGAGTGAACAGTGTGTGCTGACAAAGCAGCAGGAACAGGCCCTGGGAAGCTGGAGAGCAGTGAGGGGGGTGAGTGTCCTTCCTGCAGGGTGTCCAGTGACCCCCAGTGTTGTCCAGGGACACCTGACCTGTGCTCTGTCCCTTCTCCCCTCCCCTCCCCACATTGACCCAGGGCAGCATTGGGGGGAAATGAGGTTTCTGGATGTGTCCTCCTGGGGCAGTTCTGAGTCTAAGGTACTCTTCCTACTCCCCTCCCCCTGAGGGGTGTGGAGCTGGGGATTGGGCTGCTAAGAGCTGGGGTTGGGGTGGGGCATATCATGCAGCTGCAGCCCCTCCCCAGGAAGGTCCAGGATTACATCACTACACAGAGGGCAGGACTCAAGCGCCTTCATCTCTGTCTGCAGGTGTGAGAATCAGGGGTCACAGACACCACCTGTGCAGTGCAGTTCCTGGCACTTGGGTGCTCAATACAGTGGTTTATTCCCCTCTGTTTCTTTGTCAAATACTCTTAATGCCTTTAGGCCTTGAGAATTGTCCCTATTGAACAGTGATTGATGATGTTTGAGGGGATAAATGTGGAAGAGAGAATGATTCCTTTTCTCTTTATTTATTTTCAAATTAAGTTGGATATTACAAGATGGACTCTACATCGAGATAATCATCAATGAAATTTTAAGGATGACAAAGTGGGATGTGTTCAAGAATATGCAGAAATCTTGAGTTTTAATATCTCAGACCAGACTTCAGCAGAAACCAAGCATTTCTGTGCATCAGGGTCAGTCTGGCTCCGTGAAGACAGACACAGCAGTCCCTCAGGACAGGGAGAGTGAGCCCTGGCAGGACAGTCCTGCTGGTGTGAGGCTGTGACCCTGTGTGGAGTTGGGTCCCTGGAGGGTAGAACGTACTGTGAAGTCCACAACCCACCAAGAGTGCAGTAGGGCCTCAATCACCAGGTAGTACCTCTGGGGACTGAGCCCTGGGAGAGTCTGGGGGACAGACACAGGTGCTGCCCTGAATGATTCCAACTCAGTGAGATGTGATTGCTGACCCATTTATATTTGAGGGGATAGAATAGCAGACAGGGTAGCATGGTGGATACTGTGTCTATCAGAGGCCGGTGTTGAGGTCAGAGGTGATATCTCATGTTCTCAGTAAACCGAGAGTTTTTCTGAGTGGATGAGGCCAAGGGGAGGCTGGGCAGCAGCAGTGTGTCCTCTGTAGACAAGCTCAGGAGAGGCTGGGGAGGCCAATTATTGATGGACATGGAGCAGGACTCGCAAGTGCCTCCCCCCAGGATCCCACATGGTTCCCAGATGACACATGTCAGGGCTGGGGTGGAGGACAGGACCCCCAAGCCCAACAGCAGGTGTGGGGTCCACAAGTGTTATCAGGAGGTTGGCAGAGGCCCCTCTGAGCAGGTCACTTCAGATGTGGCCTGAAAGGTGACGGGCTTGGTGAGCAGAGGCAGCAGGAACATCAATGCCTGTGAGGAGGCCTGAAGCTAGGAGAGCTCCCTGAATTGGAGGAGACACCTGAGTCAGAGAAGGGCCCTGGGAGAGAAATGGGAGGGGGAGGCCTGGGAGACTCTACTTTAAGATGAGGGATCCCCTGGAAGGATGAGACAGGGAGAAGTCGTGAGCTGACTGGAGAGAGTCATGGTCTTCAAAGGAAATGGACTCAGGGAGGTGAGGCTGGAGGTGGGGTAGGGTGACCCTTGGGCCAGGTGAGAAATGAGGGTGATGTGGAATAGGTGCTGGTCATGGACATGGATTGAATATTTGGGTACATGGGAAGTAGACTGGGTGGGGAGGGGACTGCGAAGATGACCCTGGAGTCTCTGGCAGACATAACTGTGGGGACACAGGTGCCCCCACTGAGAAGGGGAAACCACGGGAAGTGAGGGGGGAATGGGAGGCCAAGGCTCCATGGTTTTCTTGGGGATATAGAATTGGACCTTCCTGGTGACCCCGTGTCCTGGAGGGACAGGGTCTTGTCACTGTGACCAGGTCTCTGGTGACATTAACATCTGAACAGGTCGCAGGCCCCGTCCATGCAGTGTGGACAGGACCAGGTCCTGGCAGCTCCTGGTGCCCAGTGCTGACTCCTGGTGTTCAGGGTGTGAGGCTCCTGGGTCAGCTGCTGTGAGGAGAAGAAAACAGCTCCCCTGGGGGCTCCTCACAGGCTCTGCCATGTGGGGTGACAGCTGCCATGGGTCACTGGGGTGGTTACTGTCGGCACAACCCAAGCCCTGCACAGGGCTCAGAGTCCGTCTTGACTGGGCCGCACACTCACCCATGTTTCTGGGCTTGGAAGCCAAGCAGCCTAGAGCACAGTGGTGCTCAACATGGGTGCTGTGGGGGCATCTCCCACTGTGCCTGCAGGGGTGTCAGGGTGCCTGTCCCTCCCCTCTGCCAATGCCTCTGATACTGCTATTTCCTTCCTTATAAGGGGTGCACTGTCTAGGCGGCAGGGTGGAGGCTGCTGGGATTACATTTCAAGCTTTCACTTTCAGATTGTGTAGGAGCCAGAGAAGGGTGAATGTTATTTAAGGGAAAATTAGGAGAATCCCAGAGATCCCACCCTGGTGAGACACCCCTCCATGAGTGCCGAATTCTGCCTGTCTACTCTCATGGGCACCATCTTCTCTGAGCTATGTGGCTCCCTTGGCACCCAGCAGGGCTCCCGAGCAGTTAACAGGAGGTGCTAACCCTGTAAGAAGATTTGGGGAAACACTGAAACTTCTCAAGTTGGAAGGGACACCCTAGAAGCCCCATCAGTTCAAAGCAAGTGTGTCAGTTTTGAAGACATGTTTCTTTTAAGAAAAGAAAGTGGGGAGCAGCTGACTGTAAGGAGGACCTGAGAATGTGGTGGCACTTGGGTGGGGTGGGAGGTGGCACAGGAAATGATGCAGCTCTAAGAGGACCCAGCACAACCTCACTGAAGATTGTGCTTCACTTATTTTAATAATGTGTCTGTAACATCCTGAGGCAGGACCCTGTTCTAGAATTTTAGGTAGTGACTCTTCAAATATAATTCATATATTTCTCATCCCAACCTTGGTTGGGAGATGCTGATACTATTCCCAATTTTCTGTGGGGAAAGTGAGGCAAGATGGTTAAGAGACTTGATGAAGATGGTCACACAGAGTGGCTGAATCTAGAGATGACCTCAGAGTCAGCCCCAGGACCATCTCCTGCCTCCCCCGAACCCCAGCCAGTATGTGGTTTGAGGGTGTTTTCTCTGAGCAGCACTCATTTCCCTTCTCTGCTGTTCCTGTCTCACTGAGTCCTTCACCCTGAGGCAGGAATGCCCCACAGAGTTAGTAAGGGGGAGGAAGAAGCTCTTGGTGGGGATCTGACCCGGCTCCTGCTGTGTTTGTGGCAGGACCTTGTCCTTCTCCCTGGCAGGTCAGGGCTGGGGAGGGACTGACCTTCAGGTGAACTGAACAAGCAGACAGAGGAGGACAGGGGCCTGTGGGGGACCCCAACTCTTTGGGGACAGTGTTGTGTGTCCTGAGGCTTCTCAGGGACACCTGCTCATACTGAGGGGGACAGGACAATAAGCAGGTGCTGGCCTGTCCTTCATGGGGGGTCTGGGCCCTGGGTCTGGGCTCTGTCCTGGGAAGTCACCTGGTATGATAATGGGGAGGGGAGAGCAGTTTGTACCCCATGCCCAGGTGCTGGGAATGGAGGGGCCTGATGCTCTGAGCAGAGTGGGTCTGGGGTGTGGGTTCCACAGGGTGGGAGGGGAAGGAAGGATGTTTTCGCCAATAAATCTCATGGTCACTAGAAGCACAGAAGTTTTCAGAAGCTCTGAAAGGAGCCAGGTCTCTCCTTCTTGGTCTCAGGGCCTGAGGGGTCACCAGGAAGGGCCCTGCTCCTGCTGGTGGGGGTCGCTGAGCCCTGCTCTCCCCGCTGAGCCCAGAGCTCCTGGCTGCCCTGCTCCTCTGTGTGGGCCTGGCTGCCTCCTGCCCTGCTCCTGCCCCAGCTCTGTGCTCTGCCTCTTCCCCTCCCTGCTGCCGCTCCTCCAGCTGCCCCCTGGGGGGTCACAAGGTGAGTGTGTCCCTCCCTGTCCTGTGTCTCCCTCCGGTGGGTGGGGCCCAGGGGTTCTGGGAGCTCCTCCTTCAAGAATTGACTTTGTTCATTTGTCTTAGCATAATGTCTTCAAGTTCCATCCATGTTGTTTTAAATGGCAGGATTTTACTTATTTAAAAAAAGTATCTGGGGACCTCCCTGGTGGTACAAGGGGTTAAGTCTCAGCATTATCAAGCTACCACCAGCCAGGAGTTCGATCCCTGGCCAGAGAGCTACCCACATGGTTCAGCAGACCTCTCCTGTCTCACCCGCTGCTCCCCTCAGCAGTGTATTTCTGTCAGTTTTCCTGTTTTGCTCCCCACTCTGTCTCTGGTGATTCCTCTCCCCCCCTCACTCCCCTCCCCCCACACTTCGGGCTTCCATCTCAGCTCCTGTATACATAAATAAAAATAAATCTTTAAAAATAACTGAGACTATTTCATTATATGTATGCATATGTATATATGTAATGTTACTCTATTTCTTTGAATGAATCTCTGTTCCTGTCCCTCTTAAATAGTGGCATATCCATTATGCTTATTTGCCTTTCCCCATAGATTGGTTAGTTCTTCCAGTTTTTCTTCATTTTTCTCTTTTTTCTTCTATATTGATCTATTGTTCATTATTGTCATCAGGTCACTGATTTGATCTTCCAGCTATTCTGTTCCAATAGCTTTTCTAGGAGTGAGTAGCTACTCTGCTAATCTTTTTACAGCCCCCATCTTTTTATTTTAATTTAAGGCTTCAATTTCTATTTTCTTTTCACTCATTTTATTTTCCCAGTCATTAATTTATTGTTCTGAATTTTGTTTTTCTCTTTGATTCACTTTTCTGTGTTTTCTCCATCTCTTTGACTTTCTTTATTATGGCAATTTGAACTCTACCTGATAGTAAGATACAATCTTTCATATCTTTGTAGTTGGATATTGTAGAGTTGGTCTCATCTTATTATTTCATATTCCTTTGAGATCTCAAGTTTCTGGGGCTTATTTTGCTGCTCTAAATTCCCTATTTTTGAAAAAATGCATCTGTAGTGGTAACTTAGAGAGTTGAACTACTTCTAACTTTCCATCAGGTGACCCTGTTGTGTATTTAGATTTGTAACTTATAGTAGGACTAGAGACCTGATCCTTGAGATACTGAGTCAGAACTGTGGGGCCTGCAATTTTCCAGCCTCTGGTGTGGGTGCTCTGGCTGGGGCATGTGAGCTCATGTTTGTGGCACCCCTGACACCCGCCTCTCAGTCTCTGCCTTGTGCACACTGTCCCTAAGCTTCAGGAGGGCGGGGTCAGTCCTGAGGGCATAGTTGGGTTGCATCCAGATCTGTGCCTCCTTTATTCACTGGGGACCATTTTAGCTGTGAGTGCCCAGTCAGAGCTGTGAGCCCCTCACTGTTAGATCTCCAAACCCAGGGTCACATGCCTGGTTGAGTGACCACCACGCTATGTGCTGCAGCCTCCCCCACCCTGACTACAGCCTCCAGTTGTCTTCTCTGCCTAACACTTGGTCAGAGAAGCATGACTCTCCTGTGCCTCTTTTGGCGCTGTCTGCCTGGTGACTGCTATATAAGAGTGTTCAGTTTGTCTCAAGCCTGGTGTTCTCTGGGTGCCCTGGTCTCTCATTCACATTGAAGATCCTCTGTGCAATGAAATGGATTTCCTCAGACACCTGCTTAGTCCCCTAAGAACTCTTTTGAAATGCACATTCTTGGGCACATCCCAATCTGCTGTCTCAAACCTGGGGTAGGGTCCCTGCATTTTACAATAACAAGTCCTCCTGGGGATTGTGATGCTGAAGGTGAGAACCATGGAGTTAAAGTTCTTCTTCATGGAAGGTCCTGCTATCAGGTACACTAGTGAATGAGGGAGCATCTTTGACATTATTTCTGGACCACAAGTTGTGGTTGGAAGATCTTTCCCAGATTCAGAATTGTCACTGTTAATCCTTCATGTCAGCTGTCTGCTCATAGACACCTTCCCTCAGCCTGCCTGGGCCTCCCCCAGTGATGGTGTGTGTTCCCTGATATGACTGTGTCTCTCAGCCTTTTTAACTCCCATGTCTGTGTTCACAGAGAGGTTCCGTGTGTTTGGCCCCCAGACCCCATTGTGGCAGAGCTGGGCAAGGATGTCACACTGCCCTGCTCCCTGGACCCAGTCATGAGTGCAGAGAACATGGAGTTGAGGTGGTTCCGGTCCAATACCTTGGAGTCAATGTTCACCTATCAAGACCGACAGGAGCGGAATGAGGAGCTGATGGCCCAGTACACAGGGCGGACCTCGCTGGTGGGGAAATTCCTCAGTAAGGGGGAGGCTTCTGTGCGCATCCATAGGGTCCAGGCTGCTGACAACGGTCTGTACACCTGCAGCTTCAGCAACGGAGTCTTCCATGAGCAAGCCAGCTCGGAGCTGCAGGTGGCAGGTTGGTGACATGTTAAATATCTCAGAGTCCTGGAGGTTTGGAATTGGGGAGAAAATAAGGGAAATGGAATTTAGTTTTTCATTTCATTTATGAGTAAGAAAAGGCTTATTCATTCATGTTTTATGAAATGTAAATATACAGGGTACCTGCTACATGACTGGCCCTGTTCTAAGCTCTTGGACACAAAAGTAAATCTAATAAACTTCTTCACTCTGTGAGTTTATATTTGTGGTGGGAGATAGAGTAATCAAAATCAATAACCAAGATATAAATGACATTTCCAAGTGAGAAGGGATGAGGACAGAAGCTAAATGGAGCAGGGAGATGGGTGAGCAATGTGGGGTTGGGGCTGAGGGGAGCTTAAAGTAATAAATCGTATCTGAGGCTGGTGCCATGGGAGCAAAGACTCCAGGGAAGTGGGAATAGAGCTGAGTAGATCTCTGATGTGTGGGTGTTCCTTTCTCCCCAGTTTTATAGACAGATAATTACTATGTATCATATGTAATGTGAAGCATTCAGAATAATGACTGATTTATACATATAGTGAATTGATTGCCACAGTATGTTTAAATCACATCTATCTGCTATTTGATTTAATAAAAAGAAAGGAAAAAAAAGCAAAAAGGAGAAAATTTCCTCATTGTGAAAAAAAATTCTTTAGAGTTTGTCATTTAACAACTTCCCTACATGTCACACAGCAATGTTGGCTACAGGCATGTTGTACATTACAGGGGAGGGAATTTCTACGTGGAGGCACAGCCCGTGTGAATGACCTGGGGTGAGTGTGTGTTTGGTGTGTGATCTGCTCACATGGAGTCCTCATGGATGGTAGGAGAGAGTGAGGAGCAGGGTGTTGTGAGGTGACAATACTGTCATAAAAAATGTTGTAAGTACATAGCGGAGAGGTCAAGGGTGGCTGATGAATCCTCCCAAAGGTAATCATAAAAACCTCCATATGATGTAGATATTTGAGCTGGGACGTCGTTTTATCAATGGATTCTTTAAAGCCCCTCAGACCAGATGAAGAAAGCATGATAGAGTCCACAGAGCCTGGTGATTGTGGACAACAGCAGTTAGATTCTTCAGTTTGGGGTTTTGGGCCTGAGGGCACAGGTGTAAAAGTGTGAGCAATGCAGAGAGAAGAGGCTGGGGAGGAGTCACAGATGAGGAGTCCTGGTACACATGTGTGGTGTTTGCATGTGGAGCTGTTGGAGATTTTCAGCACAACAGTGCTTAGCATGTGACTCTGGCAGTAGTGGGGAGGACAAGGGCGGGGACAGTATTTGGCATTGTGGCTGCAGTTATGGGTTGGAGAGGGGGGGCTGGTTCACACAGGAGGTGTCCTCAGTGAGGTTTAGAAATAACCCAACTGAATGAGGAAAATTGGGTCACAGAATTTAAAGAAGTGATTGCAGAGACTTCAGAAGCTTTGTAGAGTCTGTGTGATATTTAATGTCAGGAACATTAATAATGTGTATCAGTTATCTGTCACCATAATGCTGCTGTGCAACAAAAAACCACAGAAAAAATCTCTCAGGGGCCTGTAGTGATGTACTTGTATTCACATGGACTGCTGGGGACTTTAGCTAACCTGGCATGGACTTGACTACTCTCCACTGAACTCCTTCCTACATTTTTTGGTCAGATGAAAATGTCGCCAGGTGGACCTTCGCTGGGCTTGTTACATGAATGGTCACGGACTCCTGGCTGAGGGAGGAGCTTCAGGGGAAAGGCTGTTGACAGGCCCTGCTCTACCTGACATACAATGTCCTTCCATGGAGATGGCAGAGGGAAGACCCATGGGGCCAGCACTTTAGACATCTGCTGATTCACATGATCTGATCTCTCAGACACATGAAGTCACATGAGTGAACCCAGAGTCAGAGTGTGAGTGAAATGTCCATGGCAGAGTGTGAGCCTGATATGAAGAAGGATGAAGAATTAGGAACATTTTTATTACTAATTTACCTCAGAGAAGACAACAGCATGAGTTCAAGTGTAGAATTTCCGGTGTGAAGAGCATGTGAGGAATCCTGGCAGATGTAACCCACGGGATGGGGCTATCAGGGAGGGAGGTGGAGAGGCTGGGGAGGTGATATCTGGAAGTGATGTGTGAGGAGACACAGGAGCTGAGGGAGAAGAAACCCTGGGAGAGGGTGTGAGATAAGATGAACTTTAAGGACTGGACCCTGGGACTGTGCTGCCTTCAAGTAGCAGGTGCAGGGAGAAAAGTCAGGAAAGGGGCTCAGCAGGGGTCTGAGTTACAACAAGCCACCCTTAGAGGGAAGTGACCACTCCAAGGTGTAGCTGGTTTCAAGGTCAGGTCAGGAGTGTCCTGACTGAAGGGAGACTGGGTGAGAGGACCGTGGATACTGGGATTGACAAATGGGAGACTTTTGTTGAATCACCCAGAACAGAATGGACTAGAAGGAGAACCTGCACTATGGAGGCTGAGATATTGATGAAAAACAAGAAAATTCAGCTTTTCATGGATTATAAGGTGTACTCTTCTACAAAAAAGAATTGTACAAAAATTTAAATTTGTTTATGTAATTATAAAAATAATCCGCAGAGAGGTAGAGAACATGTCAGGTCATCATCTTTTTTTCCCCAGGGGTGGTCTCCCCCAAACCCCTCAGAGTGCACCTTGACAGCCTCCCCTGGAGTTATGCACAGATAGGGCCTGCCCCACCTGGCTCTCATCTTCCCTCCACAGGTGTGGGCTCTGCCCCCCAAGTGCACATCACGGGGCCAGAGGAGGATGGGGTGCGCGTGGTGTGCATGGCCTCAGGCTGGTTCCCAGAGCCTCAGATCCAGTGGAGAGAACCCCATGGGGAGCAGTTCCTGAACTTCTCCAAGGTCCAGGCCCAGGACACTGAGGGGCTATTCAGCATGGAGGCCGCTCCGGTGGTGACAGACAGCTCTGTGGGGAGCGTGGCCTGCTCCATCCTCAACCCCATCCTGCGCCAGGAGAAGGCCATGGTCATTCTCATCCCAGGTCAGCGCTGCTCCCCATTCCCCACTCCCTGCAGGGTCAGAGTGAGGGTCGGCACCCCAAGGGTGCTGGGCTGGGCTGTCCTGGGCTGTGTCCTGATGGGGGTCTCTGGCTGCAGTGGCCTTCTTCCCCTGGGACTCTCCCCGGAAGCCGGCTTTCCTGGTGAGCCTTCCCTTGCTGCTGCTCCTGCTCCTGCTCCTGGGAGCTGCCTGCTACACCCAGAGAGAACATTCCACACAGATGCGGGAGCTGCAGGAACAGAGGAATCTTTGTCAGGCTAAGGAGGAGCACCTACAGACAAAGGTGGAGGTCCTGAAGGACATAGGTAAGGCAGAACAGGGGCCAGGCTGGTGAGTGTGGCAGTGGGTACTGAGAGGGCCCAGCTGATGCCAGAGTTGGAGTCCAGAGTCCCTCTGCAGCGACATCAGAGCAGGTGCTGAGTCCCAGAGGGGAGAGTGGAGCTTGGAGGCTCATGTTGGTCTGATGGTGGAACTTCTAGACACAGAGAGATTCATTTTTGTGTCTTCTCTGGACACAAGCTGTGTTCTTAGGGACAGTTTGTGCTTATATTTTTATTTATTTGTTTATTTATTTTTTATAATAAATTTTATTTTTATATTCCCCATACAATTGCAACACCCTAATTTTGACCCCAATCCCTCCCCTCCCACACCCTACCCCCCATAGAGTGTCTCTGGTTCATAGTTTTTTGTTGATTTTGATTTTCACTTTCTTACAGTTATTCATTTTCCTGGTCACTTATTTAAGTTTTCTAGATTCTGCTATGAGTGAGACCATCCGGCATTTTTCTTTTTCTTTCTGGCTTATTTTGCTGAGCATGATCCCTTCCAGCGCCATCCATGTTGCTGCAAATTGCATGTGTTTATCTTTTTTGAATGCTGAGTAATATTCCATGGTATATATGTACCACATCTTCTTGATCCAGTCATCTATTTTTGGGCATTTGGGTTGTTTCCAAAGCTTAGCTATTGTAAATAGCGCTGCTATAAACATAGGGGTGCAGGTGCTCTTTGGAATTGATGTTTCTGTGTCCTTTGGGTAAATACCTAGGAGTGGAATTGCTGGATCATATGGAAGCTCTATGTTTAGTAGGTCCAGAAATCTCCACACAGCTCTCCATAGTGGTTGCACCAGCTTGTACTCCCACCAACAGTGCAGAAGAGTTCCTTTTTCTCCACACCCTCGCCAACATTTGTTGTTGCTAGTTTTTTTTAATATGTGCCATTCTCACTGGTGTGAGATGGTATCTCATGGTAGTTTTGATTTGCATTTCCCTGATGGCAAGTGATGTTGAACATTTTTTCATATGCCTGTTGGCCATTTGCATTTCCTCTTCAGAGAAGTTTCTTTTAGCTCTTCTGCCCATTTTTTGACTGGATTATTTTCTTTGTTGTTGTTGAGTCTCATCATGTGCTTATATTTTTAATTCTCTTTCAGATGAACTCCAGGCCATTCTAGATAAGCTCTGCTCTCCTTCCTGAACTCTCCGTGCCCCCTTCATAGGAGACATTCTGGTTCTTAGCTCACTTGTGTCCTGTGTTGTCTTTCAGACCAGAGGAAGGCAGCTTACCTGGCTGGTGAGTTTTGCTCCAGGTGTCCTGGGTCCCTGTCCCCTGTGCTCAGGGGTCTCTCCCCTTGGCTGTCTAAGCACAGACATGTGGACCTTTCCCTGGGGTGGAAGTGAGAGCTGGTTGGACACAGGACCCTGCTCCACGGGCTCTCCAGATCTGGGTGCTGTTTCCCCCCATTGTTGGAATCCTGGTGGGTGGTGACCCTTGGAGTCTCCTGCATCCTGGTCTCATTCCATCCCTAAACCACCATGGTGCTGGCTTTCTAGTCCTCAATGCATCTTGTTCTTGGTTAGCACCCTTATTAAAGCCAGAGGCTCTGGGTTTTGATAAGTAAATGGACTCTTGAAGTTTAGGAGTGTGACCTCCTCCTGTCCTCTCTCCCCAAACAACCCCAAGAAAATTCTGTTCTCTGTACTCCTGAAGATGCTGATCAGTAGTGGTGGGAGAGGATGGGGTAAGCTTGCATGGGAGGGAGTAGGGGGACTTTCCTCTCCCACAGAGTGTTTATCACTAGAAATACTGCATTGGAGGAAGATGGGCCACTTCTACTCTGGAGCTGCTGTGATGTCCACACTGTGTTTTCATTTCATCTTCCTGTTAGTTTCCCAGGAAATGCTGAATGTAATAATTATGGAATAATATGTATGTTAAAAAATATATTCCCATATTCTGTTTTTGATCCTATATAGCAACACTGAGTAGCAGGTGAAGCATGACCACCACCCCCTGCTGTCTGCACAGGGCAGGAGGTCATGACCTCTCAGCCTCTCCCCTCCACCCCCTAGAGAGTCTCACCTGCAGAACAGGGGATGGTCAGGGTCCTGGATCACAAGAGCAGCTGGCTGTGCTGAGGTCTCACCTGTGTGTTCCTTTCAGCCTGGAGGAGGCCCAGCTGTATGCAGGTGAGTGGCCCTGAGGGTCCTGAGACCCCCTCCTACCCTTTCCTCTGCCCCTTCTCCATCAGGGACCCCCATCAGGCAGAAGCTGGGGTCCCTGGTCTCCTCTCACTCTGGAGCCTTCATCTGAGAACTGCAGGGCCCCCCTTGTGAGCACAGTCCTGCCTCCACCTGTCCTGTCCTCCCTGCAGGTCATCTGACCCCTTCTGACCCCTTGTCACCTGGTCCTTTCTTGTGGGTGAGGATAGTGGGTGTCAATGTGAGGAGAGGCTGCAGCAGAGACAAGTGTGTGGTTCAGGATTTGCTGATCTCTCGAAAATTCCAGATTCCTATTTCCTGCTTCGGAGTCAGGTCTTGCTAACGGGCCCTGGTTATGGATCCTTCTGGATTCAAAATCCCTGTCCTATTTTGGATCTAGTTTTTGTTTTCTGTTTCCTCTTGATTCTCTGTCTTCTTCTTTTTTAAAAATTATTTTATTGATTTTTTTTTAAAGATATGTTTTATTATATTTATACAAGAGCTGGGGTACAGGCCAGAGGCAAGGGTGGGCAAGAGGATTCACCAGAGACAGAGTGAAGAGCAGAACAGGTAGATGGACTGAAAACTGCTGAGGGGAACAGCGGATGAGACAGGAGAAGTCTGCTGTGCCATGTGGGATTCTCCCTGGCTGGCCAGGGGATCGAACTCATGCAGCCAAGGCTGTGGACTGCTTCATAGGTTGTGTAGGTTGTGTCTTAAACCACTGCGCCACCAGGGATGCCTGGAGTATTTTTTTTAATCCACTTGAGTTTGTACTGCTCAGCCACCTGTGCCTCCAGGAAGGCCTGATTCTCCGTCTTCTCGTGCATGCTCTGATTCATGTCCAAGCTGGATTTTCTTCTATCCCTTATAGTTGCTGAGGAATCAGTTGTTTAGAGCAGGTGTTCTGAGTCTGGGTCAGAGCTTCTGGGGTGTTTATGACT
Source organism: Talpa occidentalis (assembly GCF_014898055.3). NCBI lineage: Eukaryota > Metazoa > Chordata > Mammalia > Eulipotyphla > Talpidae > Talpa > Talpa occidentalis. The sequence continues at coordinate 48,988,786 of NW_023602073.1, read as the reverse complement.
CCTGGGCGGGGGCCTGTGAAAGGTCTGAAATTACATGTAATATCCTGTTCGTGTGTGTGTGTATTTATTTTTTTGTGTCTTTGTAACAAGATAAACAATGTATGATTTTTCTCCATCATCTTTTTAAGTAGAATTCTGTCTGACAGACTCATGGTCTCTATTAAGTAGGTTTTTTTTGTTTTTGTTTTTTGTTTTTTAAGAGGCAACTATGTAAACTGGAAAAGAACAAACCTAAAATAGTTATAATCCTTTTCCAAAGAATTGGGAGGAAATTTGAAGAAAAGTCTGGATGGAGAGAGAAGGGGGAAGGAAGGAGAGGGGTGTGTGGGAGAAGAGCCTTCTAGAGGTTTTGGGCACAGTCACTAGTTTGAATCTGTGCTGTGCAGACACTGTGCAAGGCTTGGGAGAGAAACACAGTGGACCTTTTGAAATACTTCAGATAAAGTCACATTTTAAAAACCATTATTGAGGTGACCATCTAATTGAGCTGCCTCTCACATGAGCTCCCCTTAACACCAGGGCAGGGTCTGCACAGGGTCCTGCAGGGGTCAGAGATGCTGGTGAAGCGAGATCTGAGCCTCCTGAGCCTGAGTCACATGCCTTTTCCCTGCTCAGGGGTTTGTTTATGGTCCTGGACACAGACCCCCGAGAGGGGGATTCTGGGGAAGGGGTCTGGGGACCAGGAGTGTGAGGACCCTCCTTAGAGTCTCCGTGGTTCCCCTGGGGCTCATTTCCACACAGTGAGGATCACAGAGTTGTCTTTACCATCATTCCAGCCTCTGCTGAGTTCATGTTTCATGCATTTTAACATAAACTTTCCTTTGGCATGCAAAAACAATGATGTGTTTGAATGAAACACCATTAATACACAGAATCAGCATTTTGATATTGACAAATTCACAGATGGATACATGTGTGAACTTTATTATTTATAAAATTTAGCAAAAATTTTTTACTTAAAGCTTTTCTACAAAAATTAACTGACTTGCTCAGTGTATATACAGTCCTGGGCACGCTGTGTCTCACATTAAATGCCACTTTGATTTTCTCTTATTGTTCCTACTGCTCCTGTTCCTGTTCTCCACGCCCTATTTTTTATTGTTGTATGAAAAAGCATGGTATAAAGCATTAGAAATGGAGGTCAACTAATAAGTAAGTAAATGTAGGGGCCTCCCTGGTGGCTCAAGGGGTTAACACACAAGTTGTGTCTATGAAGCTAACCGCAGCCACTGCAAAACGAGTTTGATCCCTGGCCAAGGAGCAACCACATGGCCCAGCAGACCTCTCCTGTCTCACCCGCTGGTCCCCTTAGCAGTGTATTTCAGTCAATCCGACTGTTCTGTTCCCCACTCTGTCTCTGATGAGTCCTTTCACCCCATACACACCTCTGGCCTGTATCCCCATTCTTGTATGCATAAATAAATAAATCTTTAAAAAAACAAGTAAATTTAAAATCTCCCTTTTTTAGAAGAGGTCACATATCTGCCACCCAATCATTGCATGTAATCTCCTTTCTTATCAAGCAAAGATGGAAATGCCAGTTTCTCAGAGTGAGCTCGTGCAGGTGTGGCTGGTGTCACACATTTATACACCATGTGCACAAGATGTTGTTCCTTATTCCTATAGATGTGGATCCTGGATTCTCCTCTCTCCCCCTCTCCCCTCACACAGTTGGGAAAGTCACACTCTCCCCTGACGGCCTCAGAGTCTTGCTGTGTCTGATCTGAGTGTTGGGGAATGACCAGGCAGGTGTGGGCTGGGTATGACATGGCCTTGGGCATTGGGGGAGAAGGGCCTGTGCTCCCCTTTCAGTCATTTCAGGGACTCCCCTGGGGCCATGGGTCTATGATCCTGTGTGGCACATGCTGAGGGGGGCAGGGCACACCCCTTCTGGTCATTAGGGCTTGTGGGTGACCCTCCCTCCACAGCAGAGTCAGAGTCTGGGTCTGTCTCTGGTCAGCAAATTGATGAGCCTTCTGGCTCCTTCCTCCTGTCCCACATCCTTGGCCTCCTCTCCTCAACCGTCCATCCTTCCCTGCCTGCTCTCCAGGCCTCTCTCTCTCCCTCCATCTCCCCCCAGAGCAGGTGACAATTTGGGGTCCTCATCCTTCCACGTGCATCATAGGGTCCTGGTGCTCCCTCCATACCTTCCCCTGCCAGGCCCTGCTCACCTGCCTGGGCCCCCACATGGGGCATCAGAGCTCCAGCTGCTGCTGACACATGTCACCACACCCTGAGCAGTGTCAAACACACAGTTTATCATCTCACACACCTGTGGGGAAGACACCTGAGACCACGTCCTGGGACTAACTCCAGGGTCTGGCAGCTCCTTCCTTCTAGGCACTCCTTCCTCTCCCAGGATCTAGGGCCCCCTGCATTGACTGGGGACCCCATCCTCTGTCTACACAGCCTGCCGTGCAGCCTCTTTATGGCCCTGCTGCCGTCACCATGTGACTGTCTGAGCACAGGTGCAGGGTCATGGCTGTTAAGGCTCACGTGATTGGTTCCTCCTGATGATCCACAGTAACATCCCTGTTTCCAGGTCCCATCTCTGTCCCACCTGCAGATTTCTCTTTCCTCTGTCAAGGACACATGTTTACAGGTTCCTGGGACGAGGACATGGACACTTTTGAAGTCATTATTCTGCCTCTAGAGAGAGGTTTTACTTTGAAGCTTCCATCTTTCTGGACTCTTCTTGAAGGAAACAGTTGTGTCAATCCAATGTGTTTGTGTTCTTCTCTGTCTACAGGGATGCTTTTTTTTTCCACCACACACGAAAATGTGGAAAGTTGTCACTAGTGTTTGATCCTCTCAGTGTGTGTCCATGTCCCTACTCTGCACGTCTCTCTCCCACTAGAACCCTCTCCACCCCCTCCTGAGTGGGCAGGACCCTCTGCTGAGTGTCGTGAGTCTCCTCACTCATGTCACAGTCACTCCACATGTATCTCAGTCATGTTGTGTCAGTCTCTCTCTCTGTCTGTCTGTCTCTCTCTCCTTGTTGGACAAACAGATTCATTCACAATCAGAGGGAGAAGCTCTGCCCACCAGCCCCCTCGTCTCCAGGTTTCCACAGGCCTTTGCTGCCCCAGGAGGCAGGAGCATTGGGCCGCACACAGGCCTGGGCTGGTTGTAGCTCTAAGCCCCGTGGCTCAGAGAGAAGCTGCACATCCAGGTCTGTCAGTTCTTCACAAGCACACGCAGTCCTGGGCGCTTCATCTCCATAGAACCTGTTCAAGAAAACATGGTTTCCAGGATGGGCCTGTGGCTGGTGACTTCCAAAGTATAAATTGATGATCATATGTGGTAAAAGAACTTTCTGTTCAGTTGGTGTCCAGCTTCTTACCCTGAGTATTAAGCTTTATGTCTTAAATCATGGAAATTTGCAGCATAACAACTCTGTGTGTGTGTGTGTGTGTGTGTGTGTATCTAAAAATTAAATGCATCAACTAAATGTTTCCAAATATTTTCCCCTGTGAACTCTGTGTTACTGTCTTGTAGAAAACTAGGCATGGGCCCTGATGTGTCAGTATCTAGAGTCCCTCACGTGACATGTGTGTCTCTTGCAGATTGGCGGAAGGAGCAGTTCCGGGACTGTGAGTGACTCTGTTCTCTCTGGGGCTGCTCAGCTTCTGGCCTTTCCCTCTGTTCTCTGTGTGGGCACAGATTCTGCACGCTCCGTGGGGGTGGGGTGGATGCAGCTGTGTTGTCACACAGCTGGGCTGAGGGGTGACTGGTCATGGGTGTTGAAGGGGCTTCTTAGTCCTTGGTGTCCAGGCGGGTCCCCAGGATTCCTGTGACATATCTGACCCCCAATAATCTTGTGGCTCCTCTTGCTTGGGGTCTGTGGGCTGGGGTCACCAGGCTCTCATTTCAGGGAACGTATCACTCTCCCCATAAAGCTGAGTATCTGGGGTGAGGAGGTGTGTGCCCTTGTTATGTCAGGCTGGCGTATGGGTTCTGTCTCTGCAGGGCTTGTCACTCTGGATCCAGGTTCTTGTTATGGTGGAATTGTCCTCTCTCATGATAGGAAGAGTCTGATCAGTTTCAAAGATGGAAAGAAAGAAGGATACAGTGTTTGTGGTCTTGAGGGCATCACATTGGGGTGATGTTACTGGGAGGTAGAGGTCAGGAATGTACACAACACTGAATGTGCACTGCGGGTCTGTAGGGAAGATAAAAAAACTACATTTAGTATTCCATCCCCACTGAAAGGGATATGGATTATTGGCTGGTACAATAACTTTTTCCTAGCCTATGCTGATACTCTGCTACCCCTTAGGCAGTTTCCCCACAGGGTGGGGGTTTTCCTGGACTATGATCATGGGGACGTCTCCTTCTATGACATGACTGATGGCTCCCACATCTTCTCCTTCCCTCCTGAGTCCTTCTCTGGACCTCTTTCCATATTTTGTCTTTTTTGGAGACATGTCCATGACCCTCTGCCCCCTGGAAGTTGGGGCCCAGAAGCCCTTTGTGCCCATGAACAATGCTCTTTTTCTGGAGGAGTCTGTGTGTTCCCCAGGGGAGGGGATCCCCTCAGGCTCTGGGATGGGGCTCCCCAGGGCCTGAAGCCCCCCTCCTCCCCTGCACCCCTGAGACCGTGTCCCCATGAGGTCCCTCCCTGCCCAGCCCTGCCCTGGGCTCTTCTTGGGGCTGCAGGTTCCCTGTGGACAAATCTGTGAGCGAGTCCCGGATGCTGGAGTCTCGTCCTCCTGCTCTGGGTGCAGATTTCTGGGTCGTGGCTGAGAAAACAGTCAGGTCAGGCCTTGTGCTGAGACATAACTTTGAACCCTTTTAGGGTAGAACTAATTTTTCCATGGGAAAAATTTATTTGGTAAAGAAAATATTTACTAGGGATTTTATGCTGTTAGGACAAGAAAGGGGATGAGCTGAATGATTCTCCTAAATTAATTGGAGTTTACTTTATCCAACTGGACTTTGCGTGGAGGAACCTAGAGCCTGATGGAGGGTCACCAGATATTTTAGGGGTCTGGACTATCTGACCAGAAACTTCTGCCTCCAAAATATTTGGGGAAATGGCAGACGACAGACTTTTAGAGGAGACTAATATTCTGTTATTTGCTTCCTACTATGGAATGGATGAAATACACTTAATCTTATCAAACCTGATGAATTTCTATGACCAGTGATAAACTTGTGGTGTGTTAATTTGGTGAACTCAGGAGAAGGATCTGGTTCCTCTTTTGTGTCAAACCATTTGGAAAGGAGAAAACAGCTCCCTGAATTAAGATGAGAATGAAAAAGAGATTTTCAGACTCGGGGTGACTTGGTGAACTGAAACTTGAGTTCTATGGACCCCTGTGCTGACTTGGTCATGGGAACCACAGCTGCCAGAGGGAGCAGGATCCTGAGCCCCAGACCTGCAGGGAGGAAGGTGTGAACCCACCCCGAGGGAACCCTGACTGTTCTGTTGGGAGGAGAAGACAGAGAAGGGGGAGTGGGGGGGTCAGATGTCATAATCATGTGTGACTCTAAAGAGATTGTAAGAGTTTTAACAATTTCTCTTGTGTGTATTAATTTGTATTTATTACCCATTGTCTTCATTTGTCATCTTCCCTTGTGCTTTTATACAAGTTGATGCAGTTTATGTTTATAACATAGTTTTGGGTAACAGAATAGATAAAGGGGCCTCCCCTGTGGCGCAAGGGCTTAAACACAGCACTATGAAGCTATGTGCAGCCACTGCAGCCAACTACTATCCCAAACCAGGGAGCTACCCACATGGGGTTGCAGACCTCTCCTGGCTCGCCTGCTGCTCCCCTCAGCAGTGTATTTCAGTCTGCCTGTTCTGCTCCCCACTCTGTCTCTGGTGAATCCTCTCACACCCCCGCACCTCTGGCTTATATTCCAGATCTTGTATGCATAAACAAATCTTTAAAAAAAAAACAGAATAGATAAAGTTATTGTGAGCAAATTTGAAAAATACCTAACATGGCATGTTAGATACAAAATTGGGACTGTTTTTCCCCTCATTTTGGAGAAAGGTGAGCACTTCTTCACTTGTAAAGAAAACTTTCTCTTCATATTTAAAAATAAGCCATGTATACACTGTGAGTGTGGGGCTGAGGAGTCAAATGCATGGACTCTCCCTGACTGTGAGAACAGTCAGGTCAGGCCTTGTGCTGAGGCCACAGATGGTGAAATTGACTGACTTGAACCTGTTTGGGGTAGGAAGAATGTTACCATGGAGATCATTTTTCATAAAGAAATATTTTTTTTTTTATAAATTTTATTGTTATATTCCCATACAATTGCAGCCCCCCATTCTGACCCCAATCCTCCCCTCCACCCCCGCCCCCTAAAAGTGTCTCTGGTTCATATTTTTTTGTTGATTTTGATTTTCACTTTCTTATAGTTATTCATTTTCCTGGTCCCTTATTTAAGTTTTCTAGATTCCTGCTATGAGTGAGACCATCCGGTATTTTCTTTTTCTTTCTGGCTTATTTCGCTGAGCATGATCCCTTCCAGCGCCATCCATGTTGCTGCAAATTGCATGTGTTTATCTTTTTTGAATGTTGAGTAATATTCCATGGTATATATGTACCACATCTTCTTGATCCAGTCATCTATTTTTGGGCATTTGGGTTGTTTCCAAAGCTTAGCTATTGTAAACAGTGCTGCTATAAACATAGGGGTGCAGGTGTTCTTTGGAATTGATGTTTCTGTGTCCTTTGGGTAAATACCTAGGAGTGGAATTGCTGGATCATATGGAAGCTCTATGTTTAGTAGGTCCAGAAATCTCCATACAGCTTTCCACAGTGGTTGGACCAGTTTGCACTCCCACCAACAGTGCAGGAGAGTTCCTTTTCTCCACACCCTCGCAACATTTGTTGTTGGTAGTTTTTTTAATATGTGCCATTCTCACTGGTGTAAGATGGTATCTCATGGTAGTTTTGATTTGCATTTCCCTGATGACAAGTGATGTTGAACATTTTTTCATATGCCTGTTGCCATTTGCATTTCTCTTCAGAGAAGTTTCTTTTAAGCTCTTCTGCCCATTTTTTGACTGGATTATTTTCTTTGTTGTTGTTGAGTCTCATCAGCTCTTTGCAGATTTTTGTGATCAGTCCTTTATCATTAGTGTTGGGTGCAAAAATGTTCTCCCAGTTGGTGGGGTTTCTCTTTGTTTTTGTTATTGTCTCTTTTGCTGTGCAAAAGCTATAAAGAAAATATTTTAAGTGGTTTACATACCGTTTGGACAAGGAAGGGGATGAGCTATGAATTCCGGTCCTAAAGTTAGCTGGAGTTTATCCAACTTGAGCTTGTGCTGAGGAATCCAGATGCTGAAGAATACCTTATGTTTATGATGTATTTTTTGGGTAACAGATAAACAATTGAATTGTGACTGAAGTTGAAAAATAAGCAACATAGATACAAAGATTGGTGTTGTCTGTTTTGGAGACGTGTAAAGGGAGCTTCTCTTGGTAGTTAAAAACATACAATTGTGCTGTGTGGTTGTTCAAATGTTTGTGAATCATGTGTGTTAGGAGCTGAGTAATCACAGATATATACTGTGCCCATCACCCATGTGTTGCTTCCTGGCCCACATCCCCCACGTGCCCTCCTGTGTGACCTGGAGCTGGACCCTAGGAGTGTGTCTCTTTGCTCCCTGCACAGTGTCAGGATGAGCCCTGGAGGGGACACTCCAGTCACAGCCAAGGACATATATCTCTTCTAGTTGAGCTGCTTTTCTTCTGAATCCTGTGATGGGATATTTGTCACTTTTAGGAATTACCCTCAGCTACTATCCATGAAATTTTTCCTTCTATTGTTCTGAAAAACTATTAAAAACTGACAAATAAGTAAGCTGTGTGTGTCATGTCTTTTGATCTAATGGGCATTACAGAGATTTTGTAATTAGACTTGAATTTATGTAACTATTTAGAAAATGTACAAGGTTTGACTTGGGTTTTATCATTATTAAGGATGTATTTGCCATGAAGTCACATGCTGTCTGTAAAGCAAAAAAGAGAATTCCAACGATTATAATTTTTTATCCATAGATATTACCACTTTTGTTCTTTCCTACAATATTTTATTTTAAGCTGCTTTCATGCTGGAAATAAAGGATTTATTCCTCAAAATCCTCTTTGTAGCAAGTTGCAATAATACCAGTGCTGTCACTGATTAATTAATAATATTAATTATTATATACTGTCTGAGAGTCATGTTTATGATTTCCTAAAAATTACACAAGATCACTTATTTTAAGACAGATTTTTATACAAAAAACTTATATTGATTATAGTAGAAAATGTTTATGCTAGTAATTATAAAGTAAATGCATTAAAAACGCCCCACTTTGAACACAAAATGAGAAACTGAAATCTCATTTGTCATACACTCAGCACCTTCCCCTGCAGACCTGAGGAGCAGCCTAAGCAGAGGAGGAGACACCAGGCCCCAGACAGGACGGGGAAGACCTTGGGTCTAGACTGAAGCTGCTCATCTGATGCTCATGGTCCTTCTCACCTCAGGAGCTTGTCCACCCAGCTGAGCCCAGAGTCCATGTCCCCAGAGTCCTGGGCAGGGCTTGTCCCCTTGTCCTCTGTGAGCTGTTGCCCGCCACTTCCTCTTCTCTCTCTCTCTCTCTCTGGGCTCAGGGAAGAGTCATCTGAGGAGGTGAGATCTTCATCCAGAGGGGAGGAGCCCCTATGTGGGCATGTCAGGGGGGATTCATGAGATTCAGAGTGTCCTCAGGATCCTCCTCCCAATATGGCTTCTAATTCCTCTCATGGGGACCCCAATCCTCTCCCAGCTCTGCGGGGACCTTGTCATCACTGATCTCAGGCAGAGCAGACATGGCTCCCTCAGCCTTGGGGTGCTCCTGCCTGATACTCCCATGGGGCCCATCTTCTGTCCTCCCTATTTCATCTCTTCCTTCCTCCAATTTTCCGCCTTTGACAGTCATGTGGCCTTTCCCATGCACCTGGTGGATCTATCACATCCTGTGTTGATCAAGAAGATGATCCATGTTCCCCTGACATCATCCTCTCAGGTGGCCCAGAAACATGAACCTCAAATTGGAATCCGGCCTCTGACCAGCTGACCTGGGAAACCAGAGGTCACCCTGCCCCAGGGGAGGAGTGTCCCCTGCTGAGAGCAGCCCCAGGGCAGGAGGCCTCACCCTACAGGAGGAGGGGAAGGGAAGGCACAGAACCAGGGGCAGGTCCCCTTGGGGAGGGACAGTCTCTCTCAGTATTGGGTCCTCTCCTCTGACCTCCTGCACTTTAGTCAAGGGGGTCACCTCAGAGGAGAAGGGGATAGAGGGGTATGGTGGGGTCAGGGGACTACTTGACCCTGTGGGTGTGAACTAGAAGGATCTGGAGCCAGTTGGGACTCCTGTGTGACCTGATGCAGGAGCAGCTCCAGGAGGTAGGAGCAGAGCTGACTGACAGGGAGAGTGAGGCTGCTTCTCCCCCACAGGAGCTGGTCTCTGCTGGGCAGGGGGCAGGAGCAATGATGAGAGCAGTGCAGGGGCAGGGGCCGGGAAGGGCAAAGGGACACAGGGGACTTGGTGGGTGAGGCCAGGGACCTGGGGAGGAGCTTGGGGGTCACTGGGGAGATGTGGGAAGGAGGGGCTGGAGGGGCTGAGGCTGGTCCATCCAGTGAGGGTGCAGATCCCCAGGCAGCTGCCCCTGGTTTCAGAATAATGTGGACACAGAGCTCAGAGTCTGGTCCTGAACCCTTGTCTGTGTCCTTATTGCATTTGCTCCCTTATCTGTTTATTCGGAAAGTTCATTTAAAAAGTAACTCATTGGACATCCCAGTGTCTGCAGCTGTAATACTGTAATGCACATTTAAACATTTGTTAAGAGAGTGAATCATATTTAAAGAAGTGTGACACACATTAACTATAATAAAGCGTGTGAGAGGAAACTTTCGGAGGTTGTGCATGTGCCTATGGTTTAGACTGTGGGATGTCTCAGATGTCTGCATATTGTCAAACACATCCTGCTGTGTAGATTAGATGTGCACAGCTCTCTCTGTGTCAGTCATTCCTCAATAAAGTGGTTTAAGTAAATCCCCTCTAACTCTTGCTGTGAATTAAAGGGACAAGAGAGGCCCTCCCTGAGTGGTCTCAGTGGTGGTGATGTCAGAGGTGGATGGTATTATGGGGGCAGTGGGGGCAGTCTCCTGGGGTGAACCTTTATAGATCGCCCACTCAGGACTGTTTGAACTTCTGGGATCCCCACCCTTCCAGGCCAGGAGAATCCATGTTCCTAGGAGTCTCAGCAGCCCCAGGGGTGGGAGAAGGGTCAGCGGCTCTGTGACCCACAGGGTGACCTGCCTGGGGGCTATGGGTCTGGAGACACAGGGGCTGCTCTGGGGATGGAGCTCCCTCCCTTCCCCCTGTGCTTGTGTTGGTCCATCTCTCTGTCCCTTCCTAGTTCCATCCTCCCCTGTGTCATGCTGCCGTGTGATCTGGGGGACCCTCCCTAAGGACGCATCACACCAGGGCCTCCTGATGCAGCTGCTTATTGGTCTGGAGCAGGAGGCCCCTATGAAGGAAGGAGGGGTGTGGTGTTTCCTCAAGGCTCCCTACCTGACAGGCTCCTCCTTTCCTGTCCCTTCCTGTATCAGCAGGGGGTGAAGCTCCTGCTCCTCAGCCCCTGTGCCCCCTCAGCTGTAGTATCCCCCCCACACACACACACACAGCGCCTCCTCACAAGGCTTCTGGGGAGCAGCTCAGGGGAACTTGCTTCCCCTGACCTACATCTCTCCTTCTTCTCCTCCCTCTGCCTCACAGGGCTGGACAAGGACAGGGTGTCCATGGGGGACGCTCTCCTCACTTAGAACTGGGCTCTCTCTCAGCAGACACTGGGGGAGGCTTCAGCTGTGTGCTCCCCTCCCCGCTTGGGGTTCAGCCTTGAACCCCCTCCCCTCTGAGCCACGGGCCCTTCCTGTGTCAGGGTCTCCTCAGCAGGAAGAGGTTCTCAGGGCAGGAGCTGAGCAGCAGGTACAGCTTGTTTCAGGGAATGTGGGGTTCCCCTGGGGAGACAGGGCTAGAGCTGGGGGTACTTCTCAGCACCTCTGCCAGGAGCAGCCTCTGCTCCCTCCCTCCCGCTCCCCTGGGTGAACCTGAGGTTCTGGTCCACTAGACTCTGTGATTTCTCCACTTCACCACGTGTCCTGTCAGGTGACAGACTGTGAGGATCAGATTTTCTTTCCATCCCCAGATGCATGACAGCAGCTGTCAATACTTGTCTCTTTCAAATGAATGCTGGTGGGAATTCTTCCTGGATGGATGGCTGGGGAAAAAGGAGAGGGACTGGAGGAAGAGAAATGCTTTTGGTTTCAGGATGCAGGTGTGTGTGTGTGTGTGTGTGTGTGTGTGTGTGTGTTGTGTTACAGTAAAAGGGGAGACCCTGCTCCCTCAATCTACAGGACTCAGAGCAGCTGTGAGATTTGGGAGCTTGTGGATAGACCAATGGGTGAGGCCTGTGTGGCCAGAGATGCTGCTGTGTCTCCTGCTTCCCTGTGGGAACTCAGTTTTTTTTGTTACTGAAGAATGAACACAAAGAAGAGCTCAGACTTCAGTCAGTGAATAAGCAAGTGATTAACTCTTACCACCAGACCTCCCTGGTGCCTTCCTGTGCTCACAGCTGCACCTGACAGTCTCATCTGACTTCTGCCACCACAGATTCATTTCATCTGTTTTTAATAACTAGAATCCTGCCCGGAATTTGTGTGTGTGTGTGTGTCCTGCTCTCCTGTCCCCATCTCCAATCTTCCTTGTCTGCATCCTCTTTCCCTCCTATCCCTGCACGCCACAAGGGGGGCAGCAGAGCCTCATGGACCCTGGGGCAAGCCTGGGGGCCTTTCTCTTGGACCCTGGGCTCCTCCCCACCAAGTAACCCCCTTTTCTGGTGCCCCCAGGCAGGAGCTGCAGGATGGCCCTGCTTCCCTCTGGGACCTGCAGCTTCAGAGACCCTGAAGTCTCTGAATGGGGGTTTGGAGCTGGGATCTCAATTCTTTTGATCACATCCTTTCAATACTATCTTATGAAAATGCAGCTCAAATAACAAATATGTACAAACATTACACAGATTATGAAAATAACACATTTAAATAACACTGATGCCGGCATGTGTAACAACTGCTGCCACTTTACCACGAGTTCTTGTCTCGCAAAACCGTAGAAAGGAATTCACGATTGTTGGAGTAAGTAAGAAGAGAGACACAATCTTGTCTTTGAAAGAAGAGTTTTATTTAGGAAGAAAAGAGACAAAGAAGAAAGACTCCCAGGTATAAGAACCTGGAGGGGTGAGATGAGCCGTAGGGGATATTACTTTAGGAATATATACTTTCCCTCTCTCATTATGTTAAAATTCATCTCTCTTCCTGATGGGCTAACTCCAGAGGTACTAAGTGGAATTTCACATTCCTTATTAACAGCTTTTTCTTTCCCCATTTGTAATGCTTATCGCTTTATCTTTATAGTCTAGTCCTCCAGGTGAGCATCTCTACACTTTATCTTATCACCTGAAGAAAACCAGGACCATCCTTAACAATATTGTCCGTGGTTCTAGGATGTTTGTTTTTCCCCTATTGTTAACAATGGTTCTGGATGTTTTGTTTTCCCAGTGGAATTGGTTACATTCCCTTGGTTGTCCTTATCTCTGAAGCCTCCCTAAATTCTTCAGAGGTCCCTCCTGCACATGTCCCTGAAACTGCCTATTAACCCTAACTTGCCCTGTGTCTCAACACGTGAGATAGGAATTTTAACAGAATTTCGTATGGTTTTTGTCTTCCCTCTTGACCCCAGATTTCTTCTTTTTTTCCCTAATAATGTAACAGGGTGGTCCCCAGGAAAGGGGGAGATTCCAGGTTTCCTGCCCCACCCAAAAGGAGGGTGTTGCTGAGCAGGGAGAGAAGAAGCTGCAGAGGAGACTGAGGAAGGGAGAAAGCAGGATGGAGCCAGAAGGAGACCTAAAGGAGGCGCACGGAGCCTAGAGACAAGTGAAGGAACTACGCTTGCCTTTTGGTCGTGGACTGGGTGACACAGATGTGGGTGAGACCCGTGGGGAGGTAACAATGGCAGCTTTTGTCTTGATTTTGATTTTGCTCTTTTCCTTCTGGGCTTGTCTGGTTGTTTCTGACCCTTTTCTGTGGGTCCCCACTGGAAGATGCTTTGGACTTGGGGCAGGCTTTAGGGCCTTGCTCTGGGCCAATCCCATTTGGATGGAGTTTTACCCATGAGGGCACAGGTAACTTTGGGTGCTTGATTTAGAAACTAGATTCTTTGCCTTTCCTGTCTTGTTTCCTAATTGTATTAAAGTTCCTTCCCATTAAAGTCTCCTATGTTTGTGTTGATGTGGTGGATGGCAGAACCCATTTAGAATAGGCAGGTTTGCAGGTTTGGGCTGCCCCCTCCCTGCCCTGTAACAATATTACTAACACATCATTATTTTACGTCCTTGCTTCTTTTTAAACAACCCAGTACTTCTCCCCTCAGCTGTAGTCACTGGAGTTTCCTGACAGCAAAGACCCACAGTCTCCCCACAGCACACTGTGCTCTTGTCCCCACCTCTGCTCCTCCTCTCCCGGCTCCATGACCCTTTTACCTGCCCCTCCCACCCCAGCTCTTCCCTCGGTTCTGTTTTGGCCTCTGAAGAAACTGAGAGTCTAGACTGGTGGTTGCCTCAGGCCAGAGTCGCTGCTGGTGACCCTGAGCCCTGGGCAGGCCCGAGGGAGTTGCTGACCTGTTTGTTCCAGGTGAGTGAAGTGTAGTTAATGACCCCTTTATATTTTGGGGGGGGTGTAGAAAACAGAGAGGGTGTTACAGGACAACCCCAATATGAAATGGGGATTGTGGGTTCTCACCCGTGAGCTTAAGGGGACTTATTAATGCTAAACTGAGGGCACACACAAAAGGTTAATAAAAGATTTATTTACAAGAGAAAGGAAAATGGGGAAATGAATAGCTCAGGATGAAAAAGAGGGAGATAAGTTCATAAATGTGTCCTACCAGTTTCGCTGACCTGGAATCCCAAAGACCCGCCGAGCCTGCAAAAAGCCTGATGCCGCGTGGCCAAGAGGGCGACCCCTGGCCACATGCTGCTTATATTTCCAAAAAGAGCCCCTCACTTGGGCCTCCCTGGTGGCACAGCGGTTGAGCGCTGGATTGCAAAGCTGCCCATAGCCTCTGCAGTGCCGGTTCGATCCCCGGCCCCGGTTGAGGGTCCCACATGGCGCGCAGACCTCTCCTGCCGCCCGCTGCTCCCCTCAGCAGTGTGTTTCTTCAGTCTGCATGTTCTGTTCTCCGCTCTGACTCTGGTGAATTCTGTCATGCTCCCGTGATTCTGACTGTACCCAGTGCTTGTATAAATGAATAAATAAATATTTAAAAATAAATAAATAAATAAATAGCCAAAATCTAAAAAAAAAAAAAAAAAGAGCCCCTGGCTGCTTAACTCCACCCTCAGGTCCTCGCTACCCTCCCTTGGGGGTCATGGGACTGTAGTTCCCAGTGTCTTGATGGAGTGGGGTGGAGTCCACAAAGCCTATAAGGAGTTTGCGCAGGACATCCTTTCCCCCTCACAAGTGCAGCATGGTGGATTCAGCATCCATCAGGGGCTGATGCTCAGGTCAGAGGGGCCTCATCTCCTGACCTCCCTATTGCTCTCTCTCCTTCCTCCATTTTCCACCTCTGATGGTCATTTGGCCTTTCCCACGTACCTGGAGGGACGCTGCCATGTCCCGTGGTGCTTGGGTCAGAGGTGATATCTCCTGTTCTCAGTGGACTGAGGGGTTTTCTGAGTGGATGAGACTGAGGGGCTGATGGGCAGCAGCAGCATCTCCTCTGCAGATGAGCTCAGATGAGGCTGGTGAGGCCCCTCTCTGCTGGACAGGGAGCAGGACTCACAGAGGCTTCCCTTGGGGTCCCACGTGGTTCCCCAGATGACACAAGTCAGGGCCTTGGGGGACAACAGGCCCCCAACACTAACAAGCAGGTGCGGGGTGCACAAGGGAGGTCAGGATGTTGGAAGAGGCCCCTTTGAGCAGGTCACTTCAGGGGAGGCCTCAAAGGTGAGGGTTTGGGGAGCAGAGGCAGCAGGAGCATCAGGGATTGTGAGGAGGCCTGAGGCTGGGAGAGCTCCCTGAATTGAGGAGTCACCTGAGCCAGTGGGGGCCCCTGGGAGAACAATGGGAGGGGCCAGAGAGGGAGGGGGAGCCATGGACACCCCTCCTTTAAGCAGAGGGATCCCTTGAAAGAGTGGAGGGAGCTGACATGAGCTGACTGGAGAGGGTGACCTGGGAAGGAAATGAACTGGATGAAGTGAGGCTGGAGGTGGGGAGAGACCCTTGAGAAGATCAACGCTTGGCTGGGGAAAATGTGGTGGGTGGGATGGGTGTTGGAGGTGGATAGGAATTGAGAATATCTTGATCTTTCAGTATATTGGAAGTAGGCTGTGTGGGAGTGGAAGGTGAAGATGACCCTGGAGTCTCTGGCAGAGATAACTGGGGGGACACAGGTGCCCTTCACTGAGAAGGGGAAACCACAGGAAGTGAGGGGGGAGGGGAGGCCCAGGCTTCCTGGTTTCTTTGGAGACATAGAATGGGGACTTCCTGGTGACCCGTGTCCTGGAGGGGCAGGGTTCTGGTCACTGTGACCAGGTCTTGGGTGACATTAACATCTGAACAAGCCGCAAGCCCCGTCCACACAGTGTGGGCAGGCCAGGTCCTGGCAGCTCCTGTGCCCAGTGCTGACTCCTGGTGTCCAGAGTGGGGGGCTCCCGGGTCAGCTGCAGTGAGGGAAAAAAACAGCCCCCCTGGGGGTTCTCACAGGCTCTGCCACTTGGGGTGACAGCTGACCTGGGGTCATTGGGTTGGTCACCATTGGGCACAGGCAGAGCCCTACATGGAACTCAGCTTGTCAGTTGTAACTGTGCCCCACACTCACCCCTAGTTCTGAGCCTGGAAGCCAAGCAGCCTGGAGTACAGTGGGTGCTCAACAGTGGGTACTGGGTGGGTACCTTCCCTGTGCCTGCAGGGGTGTCAGGGTGCCTGCCCCTACCCTCTGCTGGCCTCTCTGATCCTGCTGTTTCCCTGTTGATAACCAGGGCGCACTGTCCAGAGGCAGGGTGGAGGCTGTGGGATTGCATTTCAGCTTTCACTTTCAAATGGTGGAAGGAGCCAGAGAAGGGTGACCCTTCTATACATGAAGAAGGGAGGCTCACTCAGTCACTGAGCACAAATATGTAGCGTTTGCCCCTGTACCAAGTACCTTGGAATAATCGATGAATCTGACAAACATTTCACCTTGAGATTATATTCTCAAGTGGGAAACAGAGCCGTCATAATAAGCAAACAGATTGTAGATGAAGCTGGAATGTTTTGATAATGACACCAAGAGATCAGGATCAGGAGATCAGATCAAGAGATCAGAGATCAGGACAGGCTGCTGTGTTATGTGGGTGTGCGGGTTGGTCCATCCTGAGGAAGGCATCTGCACAAGGATGAAGGCGTAGGGGGTTAGTTGAGTGGTGATGTGTGGGATGAAGTCCTTTTCCCTTCCGGTTTTATTGAGGTATAATTGATGCACATCCCTGTGTAAGTATCAGGCTTGCGGCATGAGGGTTTGGTATATATATGTTGGGAAATGAAACACAGTAAGTTCAGCTGTATCCACCTTCTCACACACTGATAGTTCCAACACAAAGGAAAGGACGAAGAAATGAAAAAAGTTTTCCATGTGTGAAATCTCATGATTTACTGTTAGCATCTCTCCTCCATCCCAGCACTGTCAGCTGCCTTCATGTGCATTGCCCATGGGAATAGGCCACATGACTGGCCTGGAGTGAGTGTGGCTACTGTGTTCTGTGCACACAGGGTCCTCGTGGCGGTGGGAGTGAGAGAGGAGACAGTTTATCAGTTGAAGGTGCTTGGTAATGCTGCCTGGGGCAATCGAAAAATCTACACAGTTAACAGATACTTGAACTGGCACCTGACAGGTCCAAAAACCCTCCAGCTCAGAAGATGAAGCGGGGAGTTCTCATCCACTTGGAGATTGGGTGAGTCACAGTTACGTTCTTGGGCCTGGTTGTGGGGGAAAGAAATGCATTGGAAGGAAGGCATCTTTAGTGAAGGAAGGCATCTTTAGTGAAGGCTGTGATCTGGCATAAGGAGTTGGATGGTTGTGGAGTGTTGAATTTTCAAGTAGAACAGAACTTAAATGTGCATCTGGCTGTCATGGGAGGGGAGACAATCTGGAGGTGTGGAGTACAGATATGTGGTGAGAGGAGGCTCCTGGCTTCAGGTAGTGGCAGTGGGTGGACAGGAGGGATAACACCAGAGCTTTTGAAATAAACCCACCAGATGAGCAGAATGTGGGGAGGAAGAGTTTGGAGAAGAGAAGGGTCTGCAGAGGCTCCCAAGGTGTTGCCTTGTCTGTCTGTTGTTTGGTGGCAGGATATTAATAATTGGTGTCAGTTACCTGTCTAGCACGATGCTGTGCAGCAAACAGCCATAGTCTCAGTGGCATTTAATAATGACTACAGGCAGACTGGGAGCTCAGCCAATCTGGGGTGGATCTGGCTGATCACTGGTGACCTTGCTCACACATCTCTGGTCAGATGTGGACCTGGGCTGGGACTGGTCATGTGAATGGGGTCACAGGATATTGGCTGATGAGGAGCTGCAGCTGAGGAGGCGGGACCAGGCAACATTGTACTGAAGTGAAAATACATTATTGAGCAAATGAATATAATAAAGATTCCAGCAGAATTTCCAGCCCAGGTACGATGAGCACTCCAACGCAGGCATAATCAACAAGTTTGCTGACTTACAGAGCCTTCCCTTTCAAGATTCATGGCCAGGAACTCAGCACTCTTACCAACAAGGTCGGGCAGCTGGCCAAGCTTCTCCAAGGCCATCCCTGAATGCCTGCATCTTTCCCCCTTGCCTTGTCCCATTGTCTGGGGACTTTGCTACAAATGGTTGCATCGGTTGAAAAACGATGCTATCAGTGTAGCAGATATGGA
>NW_023602073.1:48940115-48970678 GCF_014898055.3 Talpa occidentalis | reverse complement strand
TTTTAGGGGTCTGGACTATCTGACCAGAAATTCCTGCCTCCAAAATATTTGGGGAAATGGCAGACGACAGACTTTAGAGGACCTAATATTCTGTTATCTGCTTCCTACTCTGGAATGGATGAAATACACTTAATCTTATCAAACCTGATGAATTTCTATGACCAGTGATAAACTTGTGGTGTGTTAATGTGGTGACCTCAGGAGAAGGATCTGGTTCCTCTTTTGTGTCAAACCATTTGGAAAGGAGAAAACAGCTCCTGAATTAAGATGAGAATGAAAAAGAGACTTTCAGACTCGGGGTGACTTGGGGAACTGAAACTTGAGTTCTATGGACCCCTGTGCTGACTTGGTCATGGGAACCACAGCTGCCAGAGGGAGCAGGATCCTGAGCCCAGACCTGCAGGGAGGAAGGTGTGATCCCTCCCCGAGGGGACCCTGACTGTTCTGTTGGGAGGGAAAGACAGAGAAGGAGGAGTGGGGGAGTCAGATGTCATAATCATGTGTGACTATAAAGAGATTTTAATAGTTTTAACAATTTCTCTTGTGTGTATTAATTTGTATTTATTACCCATTGTCTTCATTTGTCATCTTCCCTTGTGCTTTTATATAAGTTGATGCAGTTTAATGTTTATAACATAGTTTTGGGTAAAGAAATAGATAAAGGGGCCTCCCCTGTGGCGCAAGGGCTTAAGCACAGCACTACGAAGCTATGTGCAGCCACTGCAGCCAACTACTATCCCAAACCAGGGAGCTACCCACATGGGGTTGCAGACCTCTCCTGTCCGCCCACTGCTCCCCTCAGCAGTGTATTTCACTCAGTCTGCCTGTTCTGCTCCCCACTCTGTCTCTGGTGAATCCTCTCACCTCCCGCCCCCCCACCTCTGGCCTGTATTCCAGTTCTTGTATGCATAAATAAATAAATCTTTAAAAAAAAAAACAGAATAGATAAAGTTATTGTGAGCAAATTTAAAATTGGGACTGTTTTCCCCCTCTTTTTGGAGAAAGGTGAGCACTTCTTCACTTGTAGAGGAAACTTTCTCTTCATATTTAAATATAAGCCGTGTATACATTGTGAGTGTGGGGTTGAGGAGTCAAATGCATGGACTCTCCCTGACTGTGAGAACTTGTGCTGAGGCTACAGATGGTGAAATTGACTGACTTGAACCTGTTTGGGGGAGGAAGAATGTTACCATGGGAGATCATTTTTCTTTTCATAAAGAAAATATTTCAAGCGGTTTTCATACTGTTTGGACAAGGAAGGGGATGAGCTATGAATTTGGGTCCTAAATTAGCTGGAGTTTATCCAACTTGAGCTTGTGCTGAGGAATCCAGATGCTGAAGAATACCTTATGTTTATGATGTATTTTTTGGGTAACAGATAAACAATTGAATTGTGACTGAAGTTGAGAAATAAGCAATATAGATACAAAGATTGGCGTTGTCTGTTTTGGAGACGTGTAAAGGGAGCTTCTCTTGGTAGTTAAAAACATACAGTTGTGCTGTGTGGTTGTTCAAATGTTAGTGAATCATGTGTGTTAGGAGCTGAGTAGTCACAGATATATACTGTGACCATCACCCATATATCGCTTCCTGGCCCACATCCCCCACGTGCCCTCCTGTGTGACCTGGAGCTGGACCCTAGGAGCGTGTCTCTTTGCTCCCTGCACAGCGTCAGGATGAGCCCGGGAGGGGACACTCCAGTCACAGCCAAGGACATATATCTCTTCTGGTTGAGCTGCTTTTCTTCTGAATCCCATGATGGGATATTTGTCACTTTTAGGAATTACCCTCAGCTACTATCCATGAAATTTTTCCTTCTATTGTTCTGAAAAACTATTAAAAACTGACAAATAATTAAGCTGTGTGTGTCATGTCTTTTGATCTAATGGGGCATTACAGAGATTTTTGTAATTAGACTTGAATTTATGTAACTATTTAGAAAAATGTACAAGGTTTGACTTGGGTTTTTATCATTAATTAAGGATGTATTTGCCATGAAGTCACATGCTGTCTGTAAAGCAAGAAAGAGAATTCCAAAAACTATAATTTTTTATCCATAGATATTACCACTTTTGTTCTTTCTTACAATATTTTATTTTAAGCTGCTTTCATGCTGGAAATAAAGGATTTATTCCTCAAAATCCTCTTTGTAGCAAGTTGCAATAATACCAGTGCTGTCACTGATTAATTAATAATATTAATTATTATATACTGTCTGAGAGTCATGTTTATGATTTCCTAAAAATTACACAAGATTACTTATTTTAAGACAGATTTTTATACAGGAAACTTATATTGATTATAGTAGAAAACGTTTATGCTAGTAATTATAAAGTAAATGCATTAAAAATGCCCCACTTTGAACAAAAATGAGAAACTGAAATCCCAGTTGTCATACACTCAGCACCTTCCCCTGCAGACCTGAGGAGCAGCCTAAGCAGAGGAGGAGACACCAGGCCCCAGACAGGACGGGGAAGACCCTGGGTCTAGACTGAAGCTGCTCATCTGATGCTCATGGTCCTTCTCACCTCAGGAGCTTGTCCACCCCCAGCTGAGCCCCAGAGTCCATGTCCCCAGAGTCCTGGGCAGGGCTTGTCCCCTTGTCCTCTGTGAGCTGTTGCCCGCCACCTCCTCTTCTCTCTCACTCTCTCTCTCTCTCTCTGGGCTCAGGGAAGGGTCATCTGAGGAGGTGAGATCTTCATCCAGATGGGAGGAGGCCCCAAGTGGGCATGTCAGGGGGGATTCATGAGATTCAGAGTGTCCTCAGGATCCTCCTCCCAATATGGCTTCTGATTCCTCTCATGGGGACCCCAATCCTCTCCCAGCTCTGCAGGGATCATGTCATCACTGTGATCTCAGGCAGAGCAGACATGGCTCCCTCAGCCTTGGGGTGCTCCTGCCTCATACTCCCACGGGGCCCATCTTCTGTCCTCCCTATTTCATCTCTTCCTTCCTCCAATTTTCCGCCTTTGACAGTCATGTGGCCTTTCCCATGCACCTGGAGGGATCTGTCATATCCTGTGTTGATCAAGAAGATGATCCATGTTCCCCTGACATCATCCTCTCAGGTGCCCCAGAAACATGAACCTCAAATTTGGAATCCTGCCTCTGACCAGCTGACCTGGGAAACCAGAGGTCACCCTGCCCCAGGGGAAGAGTGTCCCCTGCTGAGAGCAGCCCCAGGGCAGGAGGCCTCACCCTGCAGGGGAGGGGAAGGGAAGGCCCAGGACCAGGGCAGGTCCCGTTGGGGAGGGACAGTGTCTCTCAGTATTGGGTCCTCTCCTCTGACCTCCTGCACTTTAGTCAAGGGGGGGGTCACCTCAGAGGAGAAGGGGATAGAGGGGTATGGTGGGGTCTGGGGACTACTTGACGCTGTGGGTGTGAACTAGAAGGATCTGGAGCCAGTTGGGTCTCCTGTGTGACCTGATGCAAGAGAAGCTCCAGGAGGAAGGAGCAGAACTGACTGACAGGGAGAGTGAGGCTGCTTCTCCCCCACAGGAGCTGGTCTCTGCTGGGCAGTGGGGCAGGAGCCATGATGAGAGCAGTGCAGGGGGAGGGGGTGGGAAGGGCAAAGGGACACAGGGTACTTGGAGGGTGAGGCCAGGGACTTGGGGAGGAGCCTGGGGTCACTGGGGAGATGTGGGAAGGAGGGGCTGGAGGGGCTGAGGCTGGTCCATCCAGTGAGGGTGCAGGTCCCCAGGCAGCTGCCCCTGGTCTCAGAATAATGTGGACACAGAGCTCAGAGTCTGGTCCTGAACCCTTGTCTGTGTCCTTATTGCATTTGCTCCCTTATCTGTTTATTCGGAAAGTTCATTTAAAAAGTAACTCATTGGACATCCCAGTGTCTGCAGCTGTAATACTGTAATGCACATTTAAACATTTGTTAAGAGAGTGAATCATATTTAAAGAAGTGTGACACACATTAATTATAATAAAGCGTGTGAGAGGAAACTTTCAGAGGTTGTGCATGTGCCTATGATTTAGACTGTGGGATGTCTCAGATGTCTGCATATTGTCAAACGCATCCTGCTGTGTAGATTAGATGTGCACAGCTTTCTCTGTGTCAGTCATTCCTCAATAAAGGGGTTTAAGTAAATCCCCTCTAACTCTTGCTGTGAATTAAAGGGACAAGAGAGGCCCTTCCTGAGTGGTCTCAGAGGTGGTGATGTCAGAGGTGATGGGATTGTGGGGGCAGGGGAGGGCAGTCTCCTGGGGTGAACCTTTATAGGTCGCACACCTCAGGACTGTTTGAACTTCTGGGATCCCAATCCTTCCAGGCCAGGAGAACCCATGTTCCTAGGAGTCTCAGCAGCCCCAGGGGTGGGAGAAGGGGCAGCAGCTCTGTGACCCACAGAGTGACCTACCTGGGGGCTGTGGGTCTGGAGACACAGGGGCTGCTCTGGGAATGGAGCCCCCTCCCCTCCCCCTGTGCTTGTGTTGGTCCATCTCTCTGTCCCTTCCTAGCTCCATCCTCCCCTGTGTCATGCTGCTGTGTGATCTGGGAGACCTTCCCTAAGGATGCATCACACCAGGGCTCCTGATGCAGCTGCTTATTGGGTCTGGAGCAGGAGGCCCCTGTGGAGGAAGGAGGGGTGGGGTGTCTCCTCAAGGCCCCCTACCTGACAGGCTCCTCCTTTCCTGTCCCTTCCTGTATCAGCAGGGGGTGAAACTCCTGCTCCTCAGCCCCTGTGCCCCCTCAGGTGTAGTATCCCCCACCCACACACACAGCCCTTCCTCACAAGGCTTCAGGGGAGCAGCTCAGGGGAACTTGCTTCCCCTGATCTATATCTACCCTTCTCCTCCTCCCTCTGCCTCACAGGGCTGGACAAGGACAGGGTGTCCATGGGGGACGCTCTCCTCACTTGGAACTGGGCTCTCTCTCAGCAGACACTGGGGGAGGCTTCAGCTGTATGCTCCCTTCCCAGCTTGGGGTTCACCCTTGAACCCCCTCCCCTCTGAGCCACGGGCCCCTCCTTTTTCAGGGTCTCCTCAGCAGGAAGAGGTTCTCAGGGCAGGAGCTGAGCAGGAGGTAGAGCTTGTTTCAGGGAATGTGGGGTTCCCTGGGGAGTCAGGGCTAGTGCTGGGGGTTTCTCAGCACCTCTGCCAGGAGCAGCCTCTGCTCCCTCCCTCCTGCTCCCCTGGGTGAATCTGAGGTTCTGGTCCACTAGACTCTGTGATTTCTCCACTTCACCATGTGTCCTGTCAGGTGACAGACTGTGAGGATCAGATTTTCTTTCTATGCCCAGATGCATGACAGCAGCCTGTCAATACTTGTCTCTTTCAAATGAATGCTGGTGGGAGTGTTATAGAGCAGCCCCGATATTAAACGGGTTCCTGGCTGTGGGTCCTCACCCGTGCGCTTTAAAGAGACTTATGAATACTCTACTACAGACACATGCAAAAGGGTTAATAAAAGGTTTATTTACAAGAGAAAAAGAAAATAAGGAAAGGGTACAACTCAGGGAGAAAATAGGGAAATAAAGTCTTTAATGCGTCCTACCCGATCCGACGACCTGGAAACCCAAAGTCACTCTCAGAGCTGACCGGACGCTCCAAGCTGGCCGAGAGCCCAAAATGGAGAGCCCCCAAAGCCCACGTGTCTGCCTTTTGTATCCACCTGGCTGCTTAACCCCAGCCTCAGGTCCCAGCCACCTTCCCTTTGGTGGTGATGGGATTTGGAGTTCCCAGTGTCTTTGGCTTTGGCCTGGGGTGGGGGTGGAGTCCACAAAGCCTGTATGGAATTTGCTTTGGGACATCCTTTTCCCCCTAACAGGAGTTCTTCCTGGGTGGATGGCTGGGGAAAAAGGAGAGGGACTGGAGGAAGAGAAATGCTTTTGGTTTCAGGATGCAGGTGTGTGTGTGTGTGTGTGTGTGTGTGTGTGTGTGTTGTGTTGTGTTACAGTAAAAGGGGAGACCCTGCTCCCTCAATCTCACAGGACTCAGAGCAGCTGTGAGATTTGGGAGCATGTGGATAGACCAATGGGTGAAGCCTGTATGGCCAGAGATGCTGCTGTGTCTCCTGCTGCGCTGTGGGAATCAGTTTTTTAGTTATTGAAGAATGAACCCAAAGAAGAGCTCAGTCTTCAGTCAGTGAAAAAGCAAGTGATTAATCTCACCACCCAGGACCCTCCCTTATGTCCTTCCTGTGCTCACAGCTGCCACCTGACAGTCCTCATCTGACTTCTGCCACCACAGATTCATTTCATCTGTTTTTATAACTAGAATCCTGCACGGAATTTGTGTGTGTGTGTGTGTGTGTGTGTGTGTGTCCTGCTCTCCTGTGCTCATCTCCAATCTTCCTTGCCTGCATCTTCCTTTCCCTCCCTCAGTGTCCACCCTGAACAGGCCACAAGGGGGCAGCAGAGCCTCATGGACCCTGGGGACAAGCCTGGTGGCCTTTCTCTTGGCCCTTGGGCTCCTCCCCCACCAAGTAGCCCCCTTTTCTGGTGCCCCCAGGCAGGAACTGCAGGATGGCCCTGCTTCCCTCTGGGACCTGCAGCTTCAGAGACCCTGAAGTCTCTGAATGGGGGTTTGGAGCTGGGATCTCAATTCTTTTGATCACATCCTTTCAATGCTATCTGATGAAAATGCAGCTCAGATAACAAATATGTACAAACATTACGCAGATTATGAAAATAACACATTTAAATAACACGTGAGATATGAATTTTAACAGAATTTTGTATGGTTTTTGTCTTCCCTCTTGACCCTAGATTTCTTCTTTTTTTCCCTAATAATGTAACAGGGTGGTCCCCAGGAAAGGGGGAGGTTCCAGGTTTCCTGCCCCACCCAAAGAGAGGGTGGAGCTGAGCAGGGAGAGAAGAAGCTGCAGAGACTGAGGAAGGGAGAAAGCAGGATGGAACCAGGAGACCTGGAGGAGGCGCATGGATCCTAGAGACACATGAAGAAACTACGCTTGTCTTTTGGTCGTGGACTGGGTGACACAGATGTGGGTGAGACCCGTGGGGAGGCGACCATGGCAGCTTTTATCTTGATGTTGATTTTGCTCTTTTCCTTCCGGGCTTGTCTGGTTGTTTCTGGCCCTTTGCTGTGGGTCCCCACTGGAAGATGCTTTGGACTTGTGACAGGCTTTGGGGCCTTGCTCTGGGCCGATTCCATTTGGATGGAGTTTTACCCACGAGGGGACGAGTAACTTTGGGTGCTTGATTTAGAAACTAGACTCTTTGCCTTTCCTGTATTGTTTCCTAGTTGTGTTAAAGTTCCTTCCCATTAAAGTCTCATATGTTTTGTGTTGATGCTGCGGATGGCAGAACCCATTTAGAATAGGCAGGTTTGCAGGATTTGGGCTGCCCCTCTCCCTGTCATGTAACAATATTACTAACACATCATTATTTTCCGTCCTTGTTTCTTTTTAAACAACCCATTCTTCTCCCCTCAGCTGTGGTCACTGGAGTTTCCTGACAGCAAAGACCCACAGTCTCCCCACAGCACACTGTGCTCTCTCCCCACCTCTGCTCCTCCTCTCCCTGCTCCATGACCCTTTCACCCACCCCTCCACCCCAGCTCTTCCCTCAGTTTTGTTTTGGCCTCAGGTTTCTGAAGAAACTGAGAGTCTAGACTGGTGGTTGCCCCAGGCTGGTGACCCTGAGCCCTGGGCAGGCCCGAGGGAGTTGCTGACCTGTTTGTTCCAGGTGAGTGAAGTGTAGTTAGTGACCCCTTTATATTTGGGGGGAGTAGAAAACAGAGAGGGTGTTACAGGGCAACTCCAATATGAAATGGGGACTGTGGGTTCTCACCCGTGTGCTTAAAGGGGACTTATTAATGCTAAACTGTGGGCACACACAAAAGGTTAATAAAAGATTTATTTACAAGAGAAAGGAAAATGGGGAAATGAATAGCTCAGGGTGAAAAAGAGGGAGATAAGTTCATAAATGTGTCCTACCCGTTCCGCTGACCTGGAATCCCAAAGACCCGCCGAGCCTGCGAAAAGCCTAAAGCCGCGTGGCCAAGAGGGTGACCCCTGGCCACATGCTGCTTATATTTTCAAAAAGAGCCCCTGGCTTGGGCCTCCCCAGTGGCACAGCGGTTGAGCGCTGGGTTGCAAAGCTGCCCTTAGCCTCTGCAGCGCCGGTTCGATCCCCGGCCACCGGTTGAGGGTCCCAAATGGCGCGCAGACCTCTCCTGCCGCCCACTGCTCCCCTCAGCAGTGTGTTTCGTCAGTCTGCCTGTTCTGCTCTCCGCTCTGACTCTGGTGAATACTGTCACGCTCCCGCAATTCTGACTGTACCCAGTGCTTGTATAAATGAATAAATAAATCTTTAAAAATAAATAAATAAATAAATAAATAAATAAATAAATAAAATGCCAAAATCTAAAAAAAAAAAAAAGAGCCCCTGGCTGTTTAACTCCACCCTCAGGTCCTAGCTACCCTCCCTTGGGGGTCATGGGATTATAGTTCCCAGTGTCTTGATGGAGTGGAGGTGGAGTCCACAAAGCCTATAAGGAGTTTGCGCAGGAATCCTTTCCCCCTCACAAGTGCAGCATGGTGGATTCAGCATCCATCAGGGGCTGATGCTCAGGTCAGAGGGGCCTCATCTCTTGACCTCCCTATTGCTCTCTTCTCCTTCCTCCATTTTCCACCTCAGACAGTCATTTGGCCTTTCCCACGTACCTGAAGGGACGCTGCCATATCCCGTGGTGCTTGGGTCAGAGGTGACGTCTCGTGTTCTCAGTGGACTGAGTGGTTTTCTGAGTGGACAAGGCTGAGGGGCTGATGGGCAGCAGCAGCATCTCCTCTGCAGATGAGCTCAGCTGAGGTTGGTGAGGCCCCTCTCTGCTGGACATGGAGCAGGACTCACAGGGGTTCCCCTTGGGGTCCCACGTGGTTCCTAGATGACACAAGTTAAGGCCTTGGGGGACAACAGGCCCCCAACACTAACAAGCAGGTGCGGGGTGCACAAGGGAGGTCAGGAGGTCGGAGGAGGCCCTTTTGAGCAGGTCACTTCAGGGGAGGCCTGAAAGGTGAGGGTTTGGGGAGCAGAGGCAGCAGGAGCATCAGGGACTGTGAGGAGGCCTGGGGCTGGGAGAGCTCCCTGAATTGGAGGAGTCACCTGAGCCAGCGGGTCCCATGGGAGAACAATGGGAGGGGGCCAGGGAGGGAGGGGGAGCCAGGTCACCCCTCCTTTAAGCAGAGGGATCCTTTGTAGGAATGAGGCAGAGAGTTGGCATGAGCTGACGGGAGAGGGTCATGACCATGGAAGGAAATGGACTGGATGAAGTGAGGCTGGAGGTGGGGCAGAGAGACCCTTGAGAAGATCAACGCTTGGCCTGGGGAAAATGAGGGTGGGTGGGATGGGTGTTGGAGGTGGATAGGAATTGAGAAATATCTTGATCTTTTCAATATATTGGAAGTAGGCTGTGTGGGGAGTGGAAGGTGAAGATGACCCTGGAGTCTCTGGCAGAGAAAACTGGGGGGACACAGGTGCCCTTCACTGAGAAGGGGAAACCACAGGAAGTGAGGGGGGAGGGGAGGCCAAGGCTCCATGGTTTCCTTGGAGACATAGAATGGGGCCTTCCTGGTGACCCGTGTCCTGGAGGGGCAGGGTCTGGTCACTGTGAGCAGTTCTTGGGTGACATTAACATCTGAACAAGCCGCAGGCCCCGTCCACGCAGTGTGGGCAGGACCAGGTCTTGGCAGCTCCTGTGCCCAGTGCTGACTCCTGGTGTACAGAGTGGGGGGCTCCCGGGTCAGCTGCAGTGAGAGAACGAAAAACAGCCCCCCTGGGGGGTTCTCACAGGCTCTGCCATTTGGGGTGACAGCTGACCTGGGGACACTGGGGTGGTCACCATCAGGCACAAGCAGAACCCTACATTGGACTCAGTTTGTCAGTTGTAACTGTGCCCCACACTCACCCCTAGTTTGAGCCTGGAAGCCAAGCAGCCTGGAGTGCAGTGGGTGCTCAACAGTGGGTGCTGGGTGGGCGCCTTCCCTGTGCCTGCAGAGGTGTCAGGGTACCTGCCCCTACCCTCTGCTGGCCTCTCTGATCCTGCTGTTTCCCTGCTGATAACCGGGATGCACTATCCAGAGGGCAGGGTGGAGGCTGCTGGGATTGCATTTCAGCTTTCACTTTCAAATGTTGGAAGGAGCCAGAGAAGGGTGACCCTTCTATACATGAAGAAGGGAGGCTCACTCAGTCATTGAGCACAAATATGTAGTGTTTGCCCTGTACCAAGTACCTTGGAATCATCGGTGAATCTGACAAACATTTCACCTTGAGAGTTTATATTCTCAAGTGGGAAACAGCCATCATAATATGCAAACAGATTGTAGATGAAGCTGGAATGTTTTGATAATAAGACACCAAGCAGAATGGGGATCAGAGATCAGGAATGTGCTGGGGAGTGAGGACAGGCTGCTGTGTTATGTGGGTGTGCGGGTTGGTCCATCCTGAGGAAGGCATCTGCACAAGGATGAAGGGCGTAGGGGGTTAGTCGAGTGGTGATGTGTGGGATGAAGTCCTTTTCCCTTCCGGTTTTATGGAGGTATAATTGATGCACATCCCTGTGTAAGTATCAGGCTTGCGGCATGAGGGTTTGGTTTATATATGTTGGGAAACGAAACACAGTAAGTTCAGCTGTATCCACCTTCTCACACAGTGATAGTTCCAACACAAAGAAAAGGACGAAGAAATGAAAAAAGTTTTCCATGTAATGAAATCTCATGATTTACTGTTAGCATCTCTCCTGCATCCCAGCACTGTCAGCTGCTGTCGTGTGCGCTGCCCAAGGGAACAGGCCACATAACTGGCCTGGAGTGAGTGTGGCTACTGTGTTCTGTGCACACAGGGTCCTCGTGGCTGGTGGGAGTGAGTGAGGAGACAGTTTATCAGGTTGAAGGTGGTTGGTAAATGCTGCCTGGGGCAATCGCAAAAATCTACACAGTTAACAGATACTTGAACTGGCACCTGACAGGTCCAAGAACCCTCCAGCTCAGAAGATGAAGCCGGGAGTTCTCATCCATCTTGGAGATTGTGGTGAGTCACAGTTACGTTCTTGGGCCTGGTTGTGGGGGAAAGAAATGCATTGGGAAGGAAGGCATCTTTAGTGAAGGAAGGCATCTTTAGTGAAGGCTGTGATCTGGGTTAAGGAGTTTGGATGTGGAGTTGTTGAAATTTTCAAGCAGAACAGAACTTAAATGCTGCATCTGGCAGTCATGGGAGGGGAGACAATCTGGAGGTGTGGAGTACAGATATGTGGTGAGAGGAGGGCTCCTGGTTTCAGGTAGTGGCAGTGGGTGGACAGGAGGGATCAGACACCAGAGCTTTTGAAATAAGACCCACCAGATGAGCAGACTGGGGGCAGGAAGAGTTTGGAGAAGAGAAGGGTCTGCAGAGGCTCCCAAGGGGTTGCCTTGTCTGTCTGTTGTTTGGTGGCAGGAATATTAATAATTGCGTGTCAGTTACCTGTCAGCACGATGCTGTGCAGCAAACAGCCATAAGTCTCAGTGGCATTTAATAATGACCACAGGTAGACTGGAAGCTCAGCCAATCTGGGGTGGATCTGGCTGATCACTGGTGACCTTGCTCACACATCTCTGGTCAGATGTGGGCCTGGGCTGGACTGGTCATGTGAATGGGGTCACAGGATATTGGCTGATGAGGGAGCTGCAGCTGAGGAGGCTGGGGACCAGGCAACATTGTACTGAAGTGAAAATACGTTATTGAGCAAATGAATATAATAAAGATTCCAGCAGAATTTCCAGCCCAGGTACGATGAGCACTCCAACACAGGGATAATCAACAAGTTTTTTGACTTACAGCGCCTTCCCTTTCAAGATTCATGGCCAGGAACTCAGCACTCTTACCAACGAGGTCGGGCAGCTGGCCAAGCTTCTCCAAGGCCATCCCTGAATGCCTGCATCTTTCCCCCCTTGCCTTGCCCCATTGTCTGGGGACTTTGCTACAAATGGCTGTGTCGGTTGAAAAACGATGCTATCAGTGTAACAGATATGGAGACAGTTGTGTATGAAAGGAACTCTTGGTCTTTAAATGGGTACTCAGACCTCACAGGGCTACCAGGGTCTGGGACCTCATGCATGAGTCATAAAGCTTCTCCTGACCTCACCATTCTTGAAGTACCACTTGTTCTTCCCCTGCCTGGGTAAAAGGCTAGAATTTATTTCTGCAACATTTTTTGGTTCCCTGACCAGGAACAACAAACGCATTGGCCCTTTGAGCCATTGGCTTAGAAGGACGCATGGTGTGGGAGGGGAAGGAGAGCCAATGGAGGGAAAGGGTGCTCCGCTGAGAACCTTAGGCGGGTCTCTGACTTGGTGGCTCCTGCCCAGCCCCCATGATGCCTTCCTGGCCAGACTTCCAAAGGGCTGAGTGAGGCAGGATTTGGTGCTGACATCGGATCAGGTAGGATCCAGGAATCTCCACAGCTGCAGTTGCGGAGATAAATTGGGCTTTACCTGTGGTTCTGTGGACAAGTCATATGGCTGAAATGTGACTGGACTTTTCAAAATCTCTGAGCGAGGAAGGCCAGAAAAGCATCTGTGTGCTCCCCTTCCCTTGCTGCAACATCGAATATAATAGGAGGGAACTGGAGCAAACAGAAGGTCCTCAAGACTGTGCTTAAAAAAAAAAAAAAGGAAACTGATAGGGAATTTTCTGTCTCACTTTCTTTAGAACCTAAGGGGCATTCTTACAAATATAACTTGAGAAATGTTTTCTTATCTGAAGGAGTTAGTTAAAAACAAATATTTAAAAGTAAAGTAATAATTGTTGTCAGTGCTGTCAGAATATTGGCAAAATAACTGTCTCTAAAAATTAGTGCGAATGGCCAAAATTCTACATGGAGGAGATCTCTGTGTCTGTGTCTTTGCCTTTGTGTCTTTTGTCTCTGGAGGGCTGCTGTGTTAAAATTATTATAAATGGTGCCTATATAAATTCTAATAGAGAAGAACCCAAATTTTGAGATTGCGATCTAAAATTTTTGGTAAACATAAATTAGTTCAAAATGCAATGGTTTCATTGAAGCATGTATATCTTAAATTTATAATGTTGGGATTTAATAGTTCTATTGTATGTTTAAATGTTTTTATTTGGGGAAAAATAAACAAAACCTGGAATAGTCAAAAAGAGTTAATTGACCTGGTCTATTTTAACAGAGATAAATGTGGTTTTGTTTATACCTGGATTTCTTTTAATAAAATTCTCTTCTAAAAACCTAACCCACTATTTCTTCCCTTAAAAGAAGTACCTTTGTTCCCCAGATAAGCACCTTAATTGATTTTTCCTTCCCTTGTCCCAGCCAAAAAACCTCTGAAATCGTTTCATGAGTAACTTGTCTGTCCGTCCAGCAGGCCGACGTGGTTCAGGAACACGGCGGAGGGGCTGGGGATGAAAAATGCTTCTACTCACATGGCTGGAGGCAGGAACACACTTTATTACCGAGGGGGCAGGGATATATATATATATATATATATATATATATATATATATATATATATATATATATATATATGAAAGTCTGCGCATGCGCTTTTCTTGGCTTGCGCATGCCCTTTGGTCTGCGCATATGCTTTCCATGGACCTTGCAACTTCCTGTTAAGATTGCATCAGATTTGTAGTTCTTTCGGTTGGTGGAAGCAAACACTACCTCAGGTCCCTCTGTCGGCCCGAAAACTGTACTGCCAAAGGTAAGTTTTTGCATCTGTTATTGACAGTAACTCTGAACTTCCTATCCTAAGAAAAATTAAAGCTACAGTTGGTATCTCTATCTTAAATCTGTTCTTTTTATCATTATTTAAAAGGTAGTGTATTTCTCTTATAAAACTAAGGATCTACTAAGTTTAACAATGAAAAGTTGTTGACAGCTTAATGAGCTTTTGGTGTATTTTTGCTTCTTATTGTAGGAAAACTAAATTTTATTGTCGTCTAAAACAACAACAAAAACAACAACAACGTGTTTATGTATGAGTTTTCCAATACAAATGAATAATAGCATAACAGCTCTTACAATGTCTTGAAGTGAAAAATGTGAGGCTGACCTGTTAATTAGGTTAAGTTAGTTGGGACAAGGGATCAGTGTGGACTAAAAGTTTCCGGGAGTGACTGATGGACTTTCTCTGGCCAGGTGCCTGACTTGTTCTCCCCAGATGACCAGATGACCTCTGGGGAGTCTCCTGCTTCTACACTCCCTGCTTGCTTTACAGTGTGAATGTGCCCCTGCTGGGGCAATGGATGCTCTGTTGCCTAATTGCTTGGGGGGGCTCAGACTTTGGAAAAAGATCTCCTCTGGGCCCACAGGCATAAATAAAGATAAAACTCTGCCACAACAATCTTACAATCTGAAAATTAAAAACCGGAATGTTATAACTCTAAATGCAAATAAGGTGAGGTGTGTTAAAAAATGTATTTAAAACAGATATGTTGAAGGTCTTAGGAAATTTTGTGTCAAAACAAAATGGCTATCTTTGAAAAAATGGTGCAAAATAGGAAGGAAAAGTGTTGAAGGTCTGAGAAAGGTATCTTCAGAAAATGGTATGTGCTAGAATGACTTGTTTTAAAAATATTTAAGTTTATTATCAGTAGTGTACTTATAAAAAATACCAAACTTTAGGGCCTCCCCAGTGGCGCAGCGGTTGAGCGCTGGGTTGCGAAGCTGCCTGAAGGCTCTGAGGCGCCGGTTCGATCCCCGGCTGCTCCCAGCCACCGGAGGAGGGTCCCGCATGGCACACAGACCTCTCCTGCTGCCCGCTGCTCTCCTCAGCAGTGTGCTTTGGTCCTCCTGCCTGCTCTGCTCCCCGCTCTGGCTCTGGTGAATTCTCTCACTCTCCCACGCTTCTGACTGTACCCAGTACTTGCATAAATAAATAAATAAATCTTAAAAAATAAAATACCAAACTTTAATTTCTCTTTCGTGTGCAGTAAGGACTCAAGTATTCTTAAACTGCTTTTACTGGTTCTTGATGACAATTTAAAAACTGCTTAGGCTATCTGCAATCTTGATTCTCTTTTACTTTCAGACTTGGTTAACTTGAAAAATATAGTTCTGTCAGCATTGTTGAGCACTATAAAAATATATCTACTTTTATAAAAACTCTAGTTATCACTCTGGGAAATTTAGTGTTGTTTTATAAAAATCTGTATATAGTAAGCCTGTGACAAAATTTTTCTTAAAGTCAAGTTTCAAAAACAGTAAAGTTTTTGATCAGTAAAATGATTTGATGTATCTTAAGAGTCTTAATAAATTATTTTTTTCTTGAAGGAAAATGCTATAGAACATACCAGTCCAATCTAGAGATGTTAAAACTTCATAAAAAAAAAATCATCATTGAGGGGAAAAGTTATACCTCTTCAGCATATATAAAAATTGGTTAAAGTGTTTTAAAATATGAGATTTTTAAAACCTCATATATTCTGGTATAATATTATTGGATGATTCTGATTATTCTGAAATATATATGTGTATGTGTGTCACAAAATTGAGCAAACATCCCTCTTGCCTTTTGCCTTAAACCATAATTTTAGGTATGGTCATTTTCAAGTTTCTGTTATTCCTAAAGGTTACTTGCTGAGCTTTGTCTTCAGAAAACTCACAAAAAGAGACTGACACTATAGATATGTTTTGGAACTGAGAAGACCTTCTTAGCTCAAAAAATTGGATTTATAAAATTACCAACAGAAGATCGAGACTTAATACACGGGAAAAGCACACCGAGGGGGATTTGTATAATATTTAATGACTTTTTAAAAAAATTGGTCTTTAATGTTTTGTTTTATTTATCTCTAGAAAACTTGTCTTTAAACTGGGCTATGATCTTAGCACTGGCAATGTGCATCTTTTTATGTGCAAACTGGAACATGTGCTTTTCTCTTTTCTCATCCCAAAAATGTGTAGGCAATATTTGTACTTTTCAGGACAATGTCTATCTTTGCATAATCTCAATAGGGAATTTTATTTGTTTCTCCTTAAACTAGAAAATTAAACATGTTTTGCTACAAGGCTTTGATTGAAATTCTTCTGGGAGCAAAATTTGAGCTGAGCTGAGAAGAGTGAGCCAAGAAGAGCCTGTCACCTTGCTTACTGGGTTCCACAGCCCTCCAGGAAAGGAAGCTGCCTCCATTAGCAGGACTGGAAAACCCTGGAAAAGCCCTGGGAACCTTGAGGAGAGGAAATCTCAGGTGAAGTCCGGTGAGACTGTGACGGTGATGAGGCCTGCGTTGACTGGGTATTAAAAAGCTCACTCCAGGCTGTGGAGTTTTCAACAAAGCCAACATTCTGCTTGGTTATTCTGCCCTATGAGTTTATGCAAATATAGGTAAATTATTTAAAATTAGATTTGGTTTACTATTTTACAAAATTGGGATAAGGGCAGAGAAAAATTATGTCTCAGTAACTATTTATATTAGTCTCTGGTCCTCTTCAGTGAGGGCTGTATCCTAAATGCCATCCTCTTGAGGAAGGGAAAAAGCCATTCCTATAACATTTAGGACTATGATATGTTGTGTACCTTATCACTGCCACCCTGCCAGCAAAGCCTTAACATCATGTCGGGAACTATGGCACCAGCAAGTGCAGACCTTCCATAGTAAACCCCCCCAAGACGACCCCATTCAGCAGGAAGCAGCCAGAAGATGCGATGCCCCTTTCACCCATAGAAATGGAAGGTCATAACAGAGAGTGGGGATTATGACGCAGTTAACAAGTTTGTCTTTCCCGTATTTCTTGCAATTCCCCCTTGTTTGATATAGGTGATACCCTGTAAGAAACCCACAAGGGCATCAAAGTGGGGAATGATGTCCAAGGAGAAAGGAGTTAAACAGCAGAGCCAGCTAGCGCCCACCTGTCTGTGCTAAACCTGTCCCCCTCCCCTTTGCAGACCCTTGCTATGGGGAGCCATGCTACTCATGTCTTCTGTCAAAAGTCCGGGCATGGGGCAGATTTCTGAAAAATCAGGAATCTCGTTAGCTGACTCCAAGATTCTCCTCATTTGTTTTTTGCTAGTTTCTACAATTGCTAAAATATGCATTTAAAAGTAAAACTGCAAATACTGATCAATCACTGAATAACCAATGTGATGACAAATGGCACTGCATGATACAAATATTACATTTTTTATAAAATTAGTGGTTCTCTGCCAAAAAGCAGCAATCCAACATTTGGCTTTATATTAACAAAGTGAAAAAACTTCTGGAAACATAAGGTTGTAAACATCTATCAGCCAAGTCTTTGATATGGAGATGTGGTCTTTTGAGGCAACAGCTAATTGGAGAAAAAAATTCCTTTACTTTAAAGTAAAAGATAACAGTTGGGTGGCAGAGGTGAGCCATGCTCCAAGTATAAGAAAATTCCTGATAAACCAGGAGACGCCATAGTTGACTCCTGCTAAATTCTTCCTGTTTGTTTAGGCCTAATTCCCCTGGGTGTGACAATTGGTATAATAGCTGTTAGAGTATGCATTCAAAAATAAATCAACATGGGCCTCCCCAGTGGCGCAGCGGTTGAGCGCTGGGTTGCGAAGCTGCCCGAGGCCTCTGCAGCACCGGTTCGATCCCCGGCTTCTCCCCGGCCACCAGAGGAGGGTCCCACATGGCGAGCAGACCTCTTGCGCCCGCTGCTTCCCTCAGCAGTGTATTTTGTCAGTCTGTCTGTTCTGCACCCTGCTCTGGCTCTGGTGAATTCTCTCACGCTCCCGCGCTTCTGACTGTACCCAGTGCATGTATAAACAAAAACAATCAAACAGAGGGGGCGGAGCAACATGGCCGCGAGAAGACGCTGTGAGTAAGATCTCCCATTAAAAAAAAGTTAATAGGGGCCTCCCCGGTGGCGCAGCGGTTGAGCACTGGGTTGCGAAGCTGCCCGCTGCCTCTGCAGCGCCGGTTCGATCCCCGGCTGCTCCCCGGCCACCAGAGGAGGGTCCCACATGGCGCGCAGACCTCTCCTGCCGCCCGCTGCTCCCCTCAGCAGTGTGCTTCGGTCCTTCTGCCTGCTCTGCTCCCCGCTCTGGCTCTGGTGAATTCTCTCACCCTCCCGCGCTTCTGACTGTACCCAGTGCTTGTATAAATCAATTAATCAATCAATCAACCTTGTATAAATAAATAAATAAATCTTTTAAAAAAAAAAAAAAAAAAGTTAATAGGGCCTCCCTGGTGGCGCAGTGGTTGAGCGCTGGGTTGCGAAGCTGCCCGCGGCCTCTGTGGCGCCAGTTTGATCCCCGGCTGCTCCCCGGCTACCGGAGGAGGGTCCCACATGGTGCACAGACCTCTCCTGCCGCCCGCTGCTCCCCTCAGCAGTGTACTTCGGTCCTTCTGCCTGCTCTGCTCTCCGCTCTGGCTCTGGTGAATTCTCTCACCCTCCCGCGCTTCTGACTGTACCCAGTGCATGTATAAATAAACAAACAAACAAATAAATAAATAAATAAAACATGCCTCTATTAAAAAAAAATAGTGCTGCACACATGGCTCTCAACCGCTCTAATGCAGCTCTTGCTTCAGATTGTGGAATTTGCTTAGGGCAAGGTCCTATCCTGTATGAGGGAGTCATACTTGACCCAGGTTTTTTCCTCCAAAGGTGTCACCTTACTCCTCGAATCTTATCCTAGGTCCTGTGTCTCTGCGGGAAATGCTGCAAACCCTTTGACTCACACTTCTAAGATCTGTGCCACAGATGGCCCTTACCTGGCCTGTGCTCAGGGAGTGTATCAGTGTGTTACTCCACACAAACAATCATGCTTTGCTGTAAATTTGATGCCTAACTTGTTTGTTTTAACTAAAAGAGATACACTTTCAAGGTTAAAATCCTCTCACGGATTAAAAGAGTCCCCCTGACCATCCCACTCATAGTGGGCCTGCTGACTGCATCCAGAGCGGCTGAGGTAAGAGCCTCAAATCCATCATAAAGGGCTGGTGGCCGACTCAAGTCAAATTTGAATGCTCTCATTAGATCAGCCCTAGCCCTCCAATGCCAACTTGACTCCTTGGCAGCTGTAGTGCCCCAGGACTGGCAAGACTAGTGACCTGCTCACTGCTGCCCAACTAGGTATCTGCATGGCAGGGAAGAGGTCCTGTAGCAGCCAACCAAGTAAGATTCCTCCTTCCCGGGGTTCCAGTGACTCTCACCTCATATCAGTCACTGGGTAAGAATCAGGGTTCCCTTAAAAGAAAGTATATAGGTTATGCCCTGTGAGAAAAATAACTCACAAGGGCATCAAAGGAGGGGAATGATTAGAAAATGTATTATTGAGCAAATTAATATAATAAAGATTCCAGCAGAACATCCAGACCAGGTGCAATGAACACTCCAATGCAGGCAAAATCAACAAGTTTGCTGACTTACAGCTCCTTCCCTTTCAAGATTCATGGCCAGGACCTCAGCACTCTTATCTACAAGGTCAGGCAGCCAACCAGCTGTTCTCTCTCTCCAAGGCCATCCCAAGATGGCTGCCCCCCCTTGCCTTGCCCCCCTTGTCTGTTGACTTTGCCGCAAATGGTTGTGCCTGATGAAAAACGATGCTATCAATGTAACAGATATGGAGACAGTTGTGTATAAAAGGAACCCTTGGTCTTTAAATGGGTGCTCAGACCTCATGGGGCTACCCAGGTCTGGGAACTTATGCATGGGTAATAAAGCTTCCCCTGACCAGAATTCATTTCTGCAAATATTTATAGCAGCACTATTTACCATTCCTGAAGTACTGCTTGTTCTTCCTCTGCCTGGGTAAAAGACTAGAATTCATTTCTGCAACAGGAACACCAGGGGGACTGATGACCGATGTATGAAAAGGGGCCCCATTCAACATCACTTGCAATCAGGGAAATGCAAATCAAAACTACAATGAGATACCATCTCACACCAGTGAGAATGGCACATGTTAAAAAAACTAGCAACAACAAATGTTGGTGAGGATGTGGAGAAAAATGAACTCTCCTGCACTGCTGGTGGGAGTACAAACTGGTCCAACTATTAGGGAAAAATGATGTCCCAAAGCTAATTACATATGGGCTTTGTGGACTCCACCCCTACTCCAGACCAAAGCCATCAAGACACTGGGAACTACAAATCTCATCACCACCAAAGGGAAGGTTGCTGGAACCTGAGGCTGGGGTTAAGCAGCCAGGTTTGGTATAAAACCAGACACGTGGGTTTTGGGGGATTCCCTTTTTGGGTCTCTGCCAGCCTGCAGCTCGCGCTGCTCTCAAAGTGCCTTTGGGGTTTCCAGGTCGGCGGATGGGGTAGGACGCATTAAAGACTTTATTTTCCTATTTTCTCCCTGAGTTGTACATTTCCTCATTTCACTTTCCCTTGTAAATAAACCTTTTATTAACCTTTTGTGTGTGCCTATAGTGGAGTATCAATAAGTCCCTTTTAAGCGCGCAGGTGAGGACCCACAGCCAGGCAACCCGTTTTATATCAGGGTTTCTCCGTAACACAACCACTATGGAAAGCTGTGTGGAGATTCCTCAACTTACTAAAGATAGAGCTTCCATATGATCCAGCAATTCCACTCCTAGGTATTTACCCAAAGGACACAGAAATATTAATTCCAAAGAGCACCTGCACCCCTATGTTTATAGCAGCACTATTTACAATAGCTAAGCTTTGGAAACAACCCAAATGCCCAAAAATAGATGACTGGACCAAGAAGATGTGGTACATATACACAATGGAATATTACTCAGCATTCAAAAAAATAAACACATGCAGTTTGCAGCAACATGGATGGAGCTAGAAGGGATCATGCTCAGCGAAATAAGCCAGAAAGAAAAAGAAAAATACCGGATGGTCTCACTCATAGCAGGAATTTAGAAAACCTAAATATGGGACCAGGAAAAAGAATAACTACAAGAAAGAAAAAATCAAAATCAATAAAGAACTATGAACCAGAGACACACTATGGGGGGAGGGGTGGAGAAAGGAGGGATTGGGGTCAAAATAAGGGGGTTGCAATTGTATGGAGAATATAAAAATAAAAATAAAATACAGAAAAGAAATGAAAAGGTGCCCCAGAAGCTGATCAGTGGAATACCTTGTTTATAAGATTGGAACCATGGCCAGGGGTTTGGGGTATGGGTTTTGATTAAAGCACTTGGTCATTAAGCAGATACGAATTATCTATTCAGGAGACTCATGTCTCCCCAAAGCCCTAGATGACAAAAGTACATTCTTTAGTTTCACCCATCTTTTTCTCTTTGCCCTCCTACCTCACGTAACTGATGCTGTATGATTATTTTATCAGTAAAAAGGTTAGGCTCTTGCTTGTTCAGCAGCATCCTGCATTGTGCAGTCTGCTCCTGTTTATCAGTGTGGTGTTGCCGATGCAATAGGAGAGTCTGTCTGCACTAAATCATCTCTGCCCTCCAGAAAGTCCCATCTGGGATGGGATTCAGTTGTAACAAGTAGGATCCTGGATGTGATGGGAGCTGGTTGGAAAAACTGGAAGAAGCTGATCTCCACCCTCAGCTTGACTGCATCAGTGGGTGTCTCCAGCCACCTCTCCTGGGTCCAGACCCCATGCTCCGCTGCCTCCAACAGGTGTCCACAGGGAGGTCAACCCACATATGGCTCCATCTAAATTCTTCCTTTTCCTCCAGTGACTTCTCCCTCTTCCCTCAAGACTGGCAAAGTCCCCCAAGACTGGCTGAGGCAGGTCATCTGGGGTCACTCTTCTCTTCCTCCCTCACCTCACACCCAGTCACCAGTCAGTCCAGTCTCTTCTGCCTTCAGAATAAATTCACCACTAGCGCTTTTATATCCCCACCGCAAATACCCACATCTGGTCTCAGCAGTGGGGTGCAGACAGGACTGAGAGGGGCACCTGGCTCTCTGCTCCCATCCTTCCAAGTCTCTTCTCCAAGTGGCCAAGAGTGATGGTGTCACAGGGGAAAGCTTGTTAGTGTGCTGGGTGTGAGATGGCTGGAGACAGGGTTGTTGACTGATGAGATGATGTGAATTAGTCTACTTTGGTGCATGTTTAAAATATTCCAGACCCTTTGGGGGGTGTCGCTCTGGCACCTGTTCTAGCAGCTGAGCTGAGTGGCTGGGCAGGAACCACGTCTCCTGATTCACTGTCCCCACTCCTCCCTCCACGTCCATGGGTACCTGCTGGTTCCATGATGTAGTAGTGTCTCTGTCCTGTGACTACCTAGTTATAGTTTCAAGATGAGCAGGAGACCTTAGGTGTTTTTTTTAAAACAAGTTGAGGTTCATTTCAATCAATTTTTTTTAAGAAAGGGGAGAGACTGTGCTTTTAATGAAATACATAGTTTTTTTTTACTGAAGTGAGATTTCACATAACTATGCTTTTTATACAATCTTTAAAAATTATATATAACTAGGGCCTCCCCTGGTGGTGCAGCGGTTGAGCGCTGGGCTGTG
This sequence comes from Talpa occidentalis, assembly GCF_014898055.3. Classification (NCBI taxonomy): domain Eukaryota; kingdom Metazoa; phylum Chordata; class Mammalia; order Eulipotyphla; family Talpidae; genus Talpa; species Talpa occidentalis. Next base: position 48,948,334 of record NW_023602073.1, on the reverse strand, counting down.
AAGCTGGCCGCAGCTGATGCAGCGCAGGTTCGATCCCTGGCCACTGGCAAGGGTCCCACATGGTGCGACAGACCTCTCCTGCCTCGCCCACTGCTTCTCTCAGCACTGTATTTCATCAGTCGGCCAGTTCTGTTCCCTACTCTGGCTCCTGTGAATTCTCTCACCCTCCCACGTTTCTGAGTGTATCCAGTGCTTGTACAAATAAATAAATCTTAAAAAAAATTGTAAATAACTATAGACTATTATAATCAAAAGGAGTATATATAACATGTATAATGTATATACATACACATGACAATTGTTTTGAAAAATTCCATTACCCACCTTTAGCTTGAGACAGAAAAATGCTAACACCTTGGAAACTTCCAGCACATCCAATTATGGGGAGCCGTGCTACTCATGTCGTCTGACAAAAGTCTGGGCATGGGGCAGATTTCTGAAAAATCAGGAATCTTGCTAGCTGACTCCAAGATTCTCTTCATTTGTTTATGGCTAGTTTCTACCATTGCTAAAATACTCATTTAAAAGTAAAACTGCAAATACTGATCAATCACTGAATAACCAATGTGATGACAAATGGCACTGCATGATACAAATATTACATTTTTCATAAAATTAGTAGTCCTCTGCCAAAAAGGCAGCAAGTCTACATTTGGCTTTACATTAACCAGTGAAAAAACTTCTGGAAACAAAAGTTTGTAAACATCTATCGGCCAAGTCTTTGATATAGAGATGTGGTGTCTTGAGGCAAGAGCTAATTAGAGAAAGAAGTTCCTTTACTTTAAAGTTAAGGATAACAGTTGGGTGGGAGAGGCGAGCCATGCTCCAAGTATAAGAAAATTCCTGATAAACCAGGAGACGCCATAGTTGACTCCTGCTAAATTCTTCCTGTTTGTTTAGGGCTAAATCCCTAGGATGTGACAATTGGTGTGATAGCTGTTAGAGTATGCATTCAAGAATAAGTCAACAGCAATTTTGTGAATGGTTGAGCTAGTAATCACGGCAGCACAAATAACACACTCAGAAATGGTCAATGTTACAACTACTGATATGTCATATATTGACCATTTTTGAGAATCAAAAACTATAACCATCTCCGCTCCTGCCCCTGATAAAATATTTGTAGTTCTTTAGAACAACAACCAGCAACCTTATGGAAGAGAAAATTGCCCCTTGATCTTATAGTTAAATATGGAAACTAGGCTGACTAGATAAAGTAGAGAAGTGATAGGTAGAAAACTCTTTGTTTAGATTAGGAGACTTCCTCCCTTGATTGAGAGCTGGGGGCAAGGGAAGAGTCAGTGGGGCTTGCCTGGCATTAACGCCCTCCAGGCCCTTGGTTCTTTAATATCAAATCAATATTAAAACAATATACTATAGATGATGATTTCTATATAATAGCCTTCTGTTTTTTACTTTAATCAATTAGTTATAAGTTAGTCTAAACTTCATAGGTTAGTTAGAAATAATCTCTTTGTCTCTCTTCCCCAGGTAACTTCCTGCCCTTTGTTTCCCTTAGCCCTTAGTTAATTGTTCACCATGGCAAACTTAGAAATGTTAGTTGCAGACACACAGGCTTTTTTGCTAGTGATACAATAACTGTTGGATTGTAAATAACTACTTTGAAAACATTTGGTTAGCAACTGTGCCTTCTTTAAGACAAAGAATAATAAATGTTACACCTCTGCTTGAAGGCAAACAGACCCTTGGCTGCTCCTGAAAAAGAACATGTGATAATTATTATCTTCCTACCTTATGCTTGTGTACTCACGATTTGCTTAGTATAAATAAAGGGCTGCTGAGACCCTCAGCAGGATGATGTCAGCACCTGATCAAGTGTCTGTGTCTCCTCATTCCCCTTCCCCTTCCCTTACCATTTTCTCTACAATTGCACAGATGCCTTCCCATCCTTCAGGAACCCCTGACACCCAGACTGCTGCGGCTGGTTCGTAACATCCAATGTTACCACTATTCTAAATATGGCTTTATCATTTTACTACACACATATATATATATAATATATATATATATATATATATATATACACACACACACACACCCCTAAAGAATGTTTCAAATATTTTTGTACTGTACATAAAAATTATATTTAAAAATTAATTGAATGTTGCTTTATCTTCTACACTGTGTTTTGAAATTCATCTGTGATGGGTTGTATAATTCCGGTAGTTCATTTTCACTGCTGTATAGTATTTCATTAAAAGAATGTATCACAATATACTAAGCCATTTGTTTGCCTATGAGAGCTCTCTTTATGTTGGTTCCATGTAAGCAATACTTCTATGAGTATTTTGCTGGAAGAGCTTCCCAAATTCATTTATACCCTTGTACATATAGAAAATGATATTTGTAGACACATTGAAGTATGTAAAAGGATGAAACAGACTGCTGTTAGAGAAGGCCTGAGGCTAAGGAATTACTGTTCCCCCATTCTCTACCCTAAGACACACCCATCTTTCTGCTCCAGGGCACAACTGCTAAATCCTAGGGTGAGCTATTTTTAGCTTTGCAAGTTAAGGCCAAATTGTTTCTCAAATGCCTTTTACCATGTTGTTCTCCAAGCAGCCTTTTTCCTAGCTTGTGGGATATAAGTATCTCACTGGTCTTGTTCACATTGGCTGAAAGGAACATTTTCTCATTTTTTTTTCCTATCCTTATTTCTTCTTCTGTGGAATGTCTTTCTTCTTTCCTTTTGGCTCCTTTCATTTAACTTAATAACTTGTAGGAGTTCTTTATATATATATATATATTTAATTAAAATGTAAGTGTGCAGCTATAGTGCCAGGGTGGCACAGAGCTTGTTCTCTATGATCCGATCAGATGGGTAAAGGAGAGTCCTGGAGCCCTTGGTGGCTTTTTCAGGATTTTATTGGGAATTTACCATATACCAACCAGGTATATGGCAGGCAGGGGTGCCAGGGAGCCAGGAGGCTGGCCAGCCTTCCAGGTCCCATTGAATCTTCAATCTTTGCTGGGCCCTCTCCTGTTCTACAAGTTCTCCCATGGCTAATATAAATACTGCAGCCATGGCCCACAAAAGTAAACAATACAACTGAATATAACAATGTAACAAAATCCAGCTGCCTGCCATCAGGCATACATTCAGGACCACAGGGATCCTTCATCTATCCTAATGGTGGGGAGGGGACAGAAAATCCTGACAATCATTTACCCTACAGTAGCTTTACATACTCAGGATAATAAATCTTTGTGTCTATAGATTGTAAACCCCCAAACACAGTCACACTGGGTGATTTCTTTTTAGTTTTTACTTCTCTTTGTGTGTAGTTTTTAATTTTAATTAAATTGGATAGAAAATTCATTTGTGGGTAACCCTTGTATCTTAGGGCTCAGGATCAAATAGACATTCTCCTAGGAGCTTTGATGGTTTTGTCTGTTACGTGCAGGGCATGGAAGGAAAACTCACGCTGTATTAACACTTGATCCAGGTAAGCCGGGTATATGAAATAATTAGGCCAATCCCCCAGGCATTGCTAGCTGCTCAAAAAGGATCTAAGGCAATAAAGCATTGTGCTAAAGACAGCCCTCAACTCCTCAATTTCTAGAGTCATCCTGGGGTGCCCTTCACTCCTCATCCCTTGGACTCCCCCCAATATCTAGATCTCACATTGTCCTCTTGCTGGTTTACTCTCATATCCTGGTGAAGCTGTTAGAGAACAACCCCAATATGAAATGGGTTGCCGGGCAGTGGGTCCTCAGCTGTGCACTTATAGGGGATTTAAACTGCAGACACTAACAAAAGATTAATCAAAGGTTTTTTTTACAAGGAAAGGGGGAATGAGGAAATGAATAACTCAAGGAGAAAAAAGAGGGAAATAAATTCTTAGATGTGTCCTACCTGTTCTGCTGATCTGGAATCTCAAATGACCCTCTGAGATCAAGCGCTGCCTGGTCAAGAGAGAGAGTCCACTCACATGGCTGGTTTATTCCCAAACAGAGAACATGGCTGCTTAACTCTGCCCTTAGGTCCTCGTAACCTCCCTTTGGGGATCATGGGAGTTGTAGCTCCCAGGGTCTTGATGGAATGGGGGTGGAGTCCACAAAGCCTGTGTGCAGTTTGTACAGGACATCCTTTCCCCCTAAGACAATGAGGAAATCAACGAAAAAAAAAATAATTCAATGCAGCCTGTTAAATTTAGAGTGATTATTGAAGTCTCTTGCTGACATTTTGTTTTTTGGTTGTATCTTTAATTTTTCAGTCCTTTATTGTGTTTTCCTATTTGGCTTTGTTGACAGAGTTCCTCTCCACATGTACTGGAGTGGGGGTTTAGTTTTTGCAGATGCCTCAGTTTCTCTTTAGCAAGTTTTCGTTTCTCCCTGATGTGTAAGGAGAGCCTGGTAGGTTAGAATACTGTTGACTGGTTGCATTTGTCTGTCAGTTTCCCTTCTCCCGGCTGGCAGAGGTTTCCCTGAGAAGCCTGATGACGCCTGGCCTGGGGTTCTCTATGGACCGTCTCATTCTCCCCCCCAACTGCAGCTTCCATCTGTGTCTGCAGCCCTTGGGGTCTCACCGCCTGTTGTTGTGCTCATATAGTTTATGTCTCTGATGTCCGTTAAGCTCCTGGATTCATGTATTTATTGTATGTGTTTATTTCCTCTTCCTGGTTTGGGGAGTTTTTCCTATCACTTCTTTAAATATGGGCTCTGTTCCTTCACTGCTCTCACCCATTATTCTTACATTGCTTTCCTCAGGGTTCTGGAGAGTTCATGGGGGGTTTCCTCTGCTTTCCCCCCTCCTCCTTTTTTCCCTAAGTGTTAACTTTTTTCTTTTTTAAAAAAGTTTTATTTTATTTATTTGTGCATAAGAGAACTGGGGCACAGGCCAGAGGTGAGGGGATGAGAGGATTCACCAGAGACAGAACGGGGAACAGAGCAGGCAGACTGACTGAAATGCACTGCTAAGGGGACCAGGAGATGTCTGCTGCACTATGTGGGTTGCTCCCTGGCCGGGAACCAAACTCCTGCTGCAGAGGCTGTGGATGGCTTCATAGTGCTGAGACCTAATCCCTTGCATCACCAGGGAGGCCCAACATTTTCTCATGTCTTGTTACTTTGCAACTTTTAACTCCAGTTCATTGATTCACTCTCCATTTGGTTGGCTCTACTAGAAATTTCTATAATTGTCATCTCCATTTTAATCTTTTCTTTTTTTTTTTTTTTAATCTTTTTTTTTTTTTTTTTTTTTATTTTCTAGAGCATGTCTTATTTATTTATTTATTATTTTGTTTGTTTGTTGGTTTATACATGCACTGGGTACAGTCAGAAGCGCGGGAGGGTGAGAGAATTCACCAGAGCCAGAGCGGGGAGCAGAGCAGGCAGAAGGACCGAAGTACACTGCTGAGGGGAGCAGCGGGCGGCAGGAGAGGTCTGCGCGCCATGTGGGACCCTCCTCTGGTGGCCGGGGAGCAGCCGGGGATCGAACCGGCTGCAGAGGCTGCAGTCAGCTTCGCAACCCAGCGCTCAACCGCTGCGCCACTGGGGAGGCCCCATTTTAATCTTTTCTTATTGAATTCCTTTATTTCCTTTTTTAGAGTATGATATTCACTCTTATGTTTGCTGATTTTGTTTCTGGACACTCATTTTTTTCCTAATTTTTCTTGCATAACCTGCTAATCTCTGTCTTCTCTGAGTTCCTCAAAGCTCTCTGTGATGGCAAACTTGAATACTGTGTCTGATGAGAGGGCAATTGGTCCATTTCTTTGTGAGTGAGTCTGGAGATCTGTTCTCCCTCTGTGGTATAGTATTGACTTTCAGACTCCTGTGGTCATTTTCTGTGTTTTTCACCTCCACATTCATAGCTGTCCAGACCTCACTGCTATGGCAGCCTCTGCTGGTTGTGTCTGAGTGTGTGTCCTTCTTGGTAGGTGTCCGGTTTCCCCAGGGACACCTGCTCTGTGTTCTCCCCTCCTTTCCCTCCACCCCACTGGACCCAAGGGCAGCTCATTCAAGGGGAGATAAGATTTCTGGATGTGTCCACAAGAGGTTCCTGGGCAGCTCTGTGTCCAAGGTTCTCTGCCTGCTCTTTACTACTGGGCTGTGTGGAGGTGTGGGCTGGGCTGGGCTTGAGAGCTGAGGCAGGACTGGGGCCTGGGGTTGGGTTGGGAACAGTCACTTGCAGTTGCAGCCCCTTCCCCCTCTACGATGTCAGTGGATTAAATGTTATTAAACAGATGCAGGTCTCACGTCTGCCCTCATCTCTGTTTGCAGGTGTGAGAATGAAGAGCCACAAGTTCAGTCTGTGCAGCACAGTTCCTGGCACGTAGTTGGTGCTCAGTAGGGTTTGGTTTTCTTCTCTCTGTCACCTGTTTATCAAATTCCTCTAATATCTCTTAGGTCTTGAGATGTGTCCCCATTGGTCAGGGGTTGGTGGTGTCAGAGGGGCAGTGAGTGTATGAGGGTGACTTTGACCAGAAGTACTACCTGGTGACCCTGAGCTTGAGCAGGACTGAGGGAAGACACAGATGCTGACCTGAGTGTTTCCAGCTCAGTGATGCTGTGATTCGTGATGCATTTGTTTGTTGGTGGGCAGGGGATAGAATAACAGACAGGGTAATGTGGTGGACAATGTGCCCATCAGGGGCTGGTGCTCAGGTCAGAGGTGGCATCTCATGTTCTCAGTGGACTGAGGGGTTTTCTGAGTGGACAAGGCCAAGGGGTCGATGAGCAGAAGCAGCGTCTCCTTTGCAGACGAGCTCAGCTGAGGCTGGTGAGGCCCTTCCCTGCTGGCCACGGAGCAGGACTCACAGGGCCTCCCCCCGTGGTCCCACATGGGATGACATATGTCAGGGCTGTGAGGAGGAACAGGCCCCCCCAACCCCACAAGGAGGTGTGGATTACACAAGTGGGGTCGTGAGAAGCCCCTCTAAGCAGGTTGAAACGCTCGGCTCCATAAAGAAAAGGAGAGCCAGGCTAAATTTCTCAAAGGAAGGGAAAATTTATTGCGCCTGGGCGGACCTCATGGACCCAAGGTGGTGGTCAGTGAAGCCGCACACGTGTCAGGGGGAAGCAGGGTTTATAGGGTGACAAGAGAGTCAGGTGGGAGATTGGGTTCCTATGGCGGGGTGGGGTACGGTGGGGGGGAGTTTGTAGGGCGGGGGAAGTTTCTTTGTCTGAGAAAAGAGTTGTAGGGAGGGGGAAGGTTCATTGTCTGAATCCTCTAGGCAGGCTTCTGCATTCTGTTCCCAGGTGGGCTACCTGGTGGGTTTTTGCATTCCGGCCTCCTGCATGGACCTTTCACAGGTCACTTCAGGTGAGGCCTGAAAGGTGAGGGGTTTGGGGAGCAGAGGCAGCAGGGGCATCAGGGACTGTGAGGATTGCCGAAGACCAGCCTCGACAAAATGTCATGTCAGGTGTCCCTGAAAGGATGAGACGGCGTGGGCGAAACTTTAAGGGCTAAAGGGAAGGGGATGAGGTAGTGAGAAGACACTGACACTGGATGAGGTGCAAGTCTCTTCTACTGAGGGACTCAGCAGGCCCTTTATTTATACATTTTTAGCAAGCAGTGAAATTACATTATCATGTGCATAGAAGCAAAGCAGAAACAATCAGTGCATTCTTTTCCCATAGACTTTTCGCTGCTACGTGCTCTCAGCAAGAAGGCAACCTTCAAGGTTAATAGATAAAAAAACTAAACCTTACACTAAAAGTCATTATTTTAGCCTTGACAATTACCTAAGACAGCCGATAGCCGTTGGTTGGTACACTCCTATCAGCTAAAGCCTAAGCATCAAAAGACTCTTCTATTCATATGGCCTTCAGCCGGAGACCAGCTGCTTTCTGGTTATCAGCTAACAGGGTTTTCACCTAGAAACTTCTTAATGCAATCAACTTCATTTAAAAACTTTCCTAAGAAACTTCTAAAAAAGCAAAAGAAGGACTTACTATAATTGTTGTCCTGGGTTGCTTGTCAGGCATGTCTATGTGTAACAAACTCTTTCCATTGTCAGGCAGGCCAAATTTACAGTGTTTAATTTTTAAGCAGGTATTTCTTTGTGCCATTTACTTACAGTATTCTATACGTATGATTTATTACCCAATGTACTTATCGAGAAGGTTTTTCTCATATGACCAAGAACAAAAAACAAAGGGATGCTTATAGGTTATAGATTAATCTTCAGGCCCATGGTGTGAGGCGCAAGGAATCTTCAGCCCCACAGTGTGAGGCTCTTTGGAAATCTTTG
>NW_023602073.1:48882500-48940015 GCF_014898055.3 Talpa occidentalis | reverse complement strand
AATGTAACATCATCTGTATATCTGCCAGTTTGGGCGGTGGGGAGAGAAAACGGAGGCAAACAATTCGCCATCCTCTTAGGAGCCTGCGGTACGAGGGAACAGAGTTCTCCAAGTTAGGAGGTCCCGGTGCAAAAAGGATGGTGCGACCAAAAGTACCCAGCAGGTTTTTCCCTCTTCATTCACGCCACCTATCGGCAGCTGGCGAAGAGGAAACTGTCCTGCCACAGAGCGGTCGTTACTGCCAAAATGGGTGCCGCTCCTAGTGTGGGGAGGAGACGCCATGATAACTACCTCCCTGGAGGGCAATGGAGGCTGTGAAGCCTCAGGAATCTGTGCGGGAGGGGCCACAGGAGGGCCTGGTCACGTGGTGAAGCCCTTGTCCTGAAGCCTCCGGACTCTGTGCGGGAGGGGCCACTTCACCTGGAGAAGGCCTTTGTCCTGAGGAGTTCAAGGTATTTAGCATATGAATCTCTTCCTCTTCTTCTAAGTCTGGCCTACTGCAGTCCTCATGGGAAGGAGAACATTTATCTCTTCTCTGCACCATTATTCTAGCTTTTTCTGCGTCATATCCCATTCATGGAGGGCGGCCTGTATCTGGTCCTGCACACTTTTAAAGGCGGACTCAAAAACGTTACTATTTTCGTCCCTCACACTGCCAATAGCTGAATCAAAAAACTGATTTTGTCGTTGCACTTGATCCTGCATGCTTTGAAAAGCTGACTCAAAAGTCTGATTTTGTCGTTGCACTTGATGCTGCACGCTTTGAAAAGCTGACTCAAAAGCCTGATTTTGTTGTTTCATCGCTAAGTTAAGAGCTTGGATTTGTTGCAGCACATTCTCAGTATGTGAAGTCAACCCACTACTTCTCATAGAAACAAAAATGTAGCACATGGCGCCTATGCACATTACCAAAAAAACACCTAGAAGCACAGACTGCAAAGGGATGGCTTGTAAACCATTCACATATGTATACAGAATTAAAAGCACGTGCCATAAGCTAGGTCTAATCCAATTATTTACACTTATCAAACTGGTGGTAATATTTAATGGAAAAAGGCTACTTAAATTCAAGGCCGGAAAAAACTGAAAGAACTCAAGTTAGGGATTAAACTGCTGAAATTCATGGTTGAGGCCGCGTTTGGGTCAAAACCACACCCACAACGGCCGTATGCGCGGGGGGGGGGGGGGGGGGGTACTTTTCAAGACGTGAAACAAAGAGTTTCACTGCGAGTCCTGTAGACCTAATGCGCTTTTATGGTGACCAACGCAAGAAAAATTACTTTGGGCTGGTCAACCACGGTGAAATTGCAAATCACGTTGGACGCCAAGCTGTTATAGAGCAGCCCCGATATTAAACGGGTTCCTGGCTGTGGGTCCTCACCCCGCGCTTTAAAGGAGACTTATGAATACTCTAACTACAGACACACACAAAAGGGTTAATAAAAGGTTTATTTACAAGAGAAAAAGAAATAAGGAAAAGGTACAACTCAGGGAGAAAATAGGGATAAAGTCTTTATGCGTCCTACCGATCCGACGACCTGGAAACCCAAAGTCACTCTCAGAGCTGGCCGGATGCTGCAAGCTGGCCGAGAGCCCAAAATGGAGAGAGCCCCCAAAGCCCACGTGTCTGCCTTTTGTATCCACCTGGCTGCTTAACCCCACCTCAGGTCCCAGCCACCTTCCCTTTGGTGGTGATGGGATTTGGAGTTCCCAGTGTCTTTGGCTTTGACCTGGGGTGGGGGTGGAGTCCACAAAGCCTATATGGAATTTGCTTTGGGACATCCTTTTCCCCCTAACACAATGAACACCCCAATGTAGGCATAATCAACAAGTTTGCTGACTTACAGCTCCTTCCCCTTCAAGATTCATGGCCAGGACCTCAGCCCTCTTATCTACAAGAAAGATCGGGCAGCCAACCAGCTGGTCTCTCTCTCTCCAAGGCCATCCCAAGATGCCTGCCCCGACTTGCCTTGCCCCCTTGTCTGTTGACTTTGCCGCAAATGGTTGTGCCTGCTGAAAAACGATGCTATCAATGTAACAGATATGAAGACAGTTGTATATAAAAGGAACCTTTGGTCTTTAAATGGGTGCTCAGACCTCATGGGGCTACCCAGGTCTGGGACCTCATGCATGGGTAATAAAGCTTCCCCTGACCAAGAATTCATTTCTGCAAATATTTAATAGGCAGCACTATTTACCATTCCTGAAGTACTGCTTGTTCTTCCTCTGCCTGGTAAAAGGCTAGAATTCATTTCTGCAACAGGAACACAGGGGACTGATGACGCGTGTATGAAAGGGGCCCCATTCAACATCACTCTTGCAAAATCAGGGAAATGCAAATAAAACTACAATGAGATATCATTTCACACCAGTGAGAATGACACATATTAAAAAAACTAGCAACAACAAATGTTGGCGAGGATGTGGAGAAAAAGGAACTCTTCTGCACTGTTGGTGGGAGTACAAACTGGTCCTACTGTTAGGGAAAAAAGGATGTCCTAAAGCTAATTACATACGGGCTTTGTGGACTCCGCCCCCACTCCAGACCAAAGCCATCAAGACACTGGGAACTACAAATCTCATCACCACCAAAGGGAAGGTTGCTGGAACCTGAGGGTGGGGTTAAGCAGCCAGATTTGGTATAAAACCAGACACGTGGGCTTTGGGGGATTCCCTTTTTGGATCTCTGCCAGCCTGCAGCTTGGGCAGCTCTCAGAGTGCCTTTGGGGTCTCCAGATCGGCGGATCGGGTAGGACACATTAAAGACTTTATTTTCCTATTTTCTCCCTGAGTTGTACATTTCCTCATTTCCCTTTCCCTTGTAAATAAACCTTTTATTAACCTTTTGTGTGTGCCTATAGTGGAGTATTAATAAGTCCCTTTTAAGCATGCGGGTGAGGACCCACAGTCAGGCAACCCGTTTTATATCAGGGTTGCTCCGTAACACAACCACTGTGGAAAGCTGTGTGGAGATTCCCCAACTTACTAAAGATAGAGCTTCCATATGATCCAGCAATTCCACTCCTAGGTATTTACCCAAAGGACACAGAAATATTAATTCCAAAGAGCACCTGCACCCCTATGTTTATAGCAGCACTATTTACAATAGCTAAGCTTTGGAGACAAACTAAATGCCCAAAAATAGATGACTGGATCAAGAAGATGTGGTACATATACACAATGGAATATTACTCAGCATTCAAAAAAGATAAACACATGCAATTTGCAGCAACGTGGATGGCACTGGAAGGGATCATGCTCAGTGAAATAAGCCAGAAAGAAAAAGAAAATACCGGATGGTCTCACTCATAGCAGGAATTTAGAAAACCTAAATATGGGACCAGGAAAAAGAATAACTACAAGAAAGAAAAAATCAAAATCAATAAAGAACTATGAACCAGAGACACACTATAGGGAGAGGGGGTGGAGAAAGGAGGGATTGGGGTCAAAATAAGGGGGTTGCAATTGTATGGAGAATATAAAAATAAAAACAAAATATAGAAAAGAAATGAAAAGGGGCCCCAGAAGCTGATCAGTGGAATACCTTGTTTATAAGATTGGATCCATGGCCAGGGGTCTGGGGTATGGGTTTGATTACAGCACTTGGTCATCAAGCAGGTACAAATTATCTGCTTAGGAGACTCATGTCTCCCCTAAGCCCTAGATGACAAAAGTACATTCTTTAGTTTTGAGACACAGGGCAAGCTAGGGTTATTAGGCAGTTCGAGGGACAGTGCAGGAGGGGACCTCTGAAGAATTTAGGGAGGCTTCAGAGATAAGGACAACCAAGGGAATGTAACCAATTCCACTAGGAAAAACAAACATCTCAGGACCAAGGACAACATTGTTAACACTGGTCCTGGTTTCCTTCAGGTGGTAAAGGGAGGCGGAGATTGGAGAAATGGAGAGTGGTTTAATTTATGGACAACTTAGAAGGGCAGCTGTTTAACTTCAATGCAGGGATGCCCATCCAGAGGACTGGGCCATAAATTTAAAGATGCAACAAATGGGGAAAGAGAAAGCTGTTAGATAAGGAATGTGAAGATCCCCCACTCAGTAGCAAATTAAGTGAGACAGCCGAGAACTAACCAATCACAAAGAAACTGGTGGAGCTTTAGAATAATTAGGGAAAGAAGGTATATATTCCCTGAGACACAACTCCACTTTGGCTTCCTTGCCCCTCCCAGGCCTGGTTCCCTGGCCTGGGAGTCCCACCTTATTTCTGTTCTTTTTCTCCTCAATAAACTTTTTCTTTCTCTAAACAAACCTGCCCTTCTCGCTTGCTTGCCTGAGCGTCTGCAAAGTTCCTGCTGTGGATTTGTGAGACACCAACCCACAGGGGTCTAGTGGCTGGGCTTCAGCACTGCCCTGCTGCCTGGGATCTGTTCCTGGCTGGGAGAATAGGCCTGACAATTCCGGTATCAGTTTCACCCATCTTTTTCTCTTTGCCCTCCTACCTCACGTAACTGATGCTGTATGATTATTTTATCAATAAAAAGGTTAGGCTCTTGCTTGTTCAGCAGCATCCTGCATTGTGCAGTCTGCTCCTGTTTATCAGTGTGGTGTTGCCGATGCAATAGGAGAATCTGTCTGCACTAAATGATCTCTGCCCTCCAGAAAGTCCCATCTGGGATGGGATTCAGTTGTAACAAATAGGATCCTGGATGTGGTGAGAGCTGGTTGGAAAAACTGGAAGAAGCTGATCTCCACCCTCAGCTTGACTGCATCAGTGGGTGTCTCCAGCCACCTCTCCTGTGTCCAGACCCCATGCTCCGCTGCCTCCAACAGGTGTCCACAGGGAGGTCAACCCACATATGGCTCCATCTAAATTCTTCCTTTTCCTCCAGTGACTTCTCCCTCTTCCCTCAAGACTGGCAAAATCCCCCAAGACTGGCTGAGGCGGGTCATCTGGGGTCACTCTTCTCTTCCTCCCTCACCTCACACCCAGTCACCAGTCAGTCCAGTCTCTTCTGCCTTCAGAAGAAATTCACCACCAGCCCTTTTATATCCCCACCTCAAATACCCACATCTGGTCTCAGCAGTGGGGTGCTGACAGGCCTGAGAGGGGCACCTGGCTCTCTGCTCCCATCCTTCCAAGTCTCTTCTCCAAGTGGCCAAGAGTGATGGTGTCACAGGGGAAAGCTTGTTAGTGTCCTGGGTGTGAGATGGCTGGAGACAGGGTTGTTGACTGATGAGATGATGTGAATTAGTCTACTTTGGTGCATGTTTAAAACATTCCAGACCTTTTGGGGGGTGTCTCTTTGGCACCTGTTCTAGCAGCTGAGCTGAGGGGCTGGGCGGGAATCACGTCTCCTGATTCCCTGTCCCCACTCCTCCCTCCACATCCATGGGTACCTGCTTGTTCCATGATGTAGTAGTGTCTCTGTCCTGTGATTACCTAGTTATAGTTTCAAGATGAGAAGGAGACCTTAGGTGTTTTTTTTAAAACAAGTTGAGGTTCATTTCAATCAATTTTTTTTTAAGAAAGGGGAGAAATTGTGCTTTTAATGAAATACAGTTGTTTTTTTTTACTAAAGTGAGATTTCACATAACTATGCTTTTTATACAATCTTTAAAAATTGTATATAACTAGGGCCTCCCCTGGTGGTGCAGCGGTTGAGCGCTGGGCTGCGAAGCTGCCCGCAGCCGATGCAGCACAGGTTCGATCCCTGGCCACTGGCGAGGGTCCCACATGGTGCGACAGACTTCTCCTGCCGCTCCTGCTGCTTCCCTCAGCATTGTATTTCATCAGTCTGCCTGTTCTGTTCCCTGCTCTGGCTCCGGTGAATTCTCTCACCCTCCCACGCTTCTGAGTGTATCCAGTGCTTGTACAAATAAATAAATCTTAAAAAAAAATTGTAGATAACTATAGACTATTATAATCAAAAGGAGTATATATAACATGTATAATGTATATACATACATACACATGACAATTGTTTTGAAAAATTCCATTACCCACCTTTAGCTGGAGACAAAAAAATGCTAACACCTTGGAAACTTCCAGCACATTCAATTATGGGAGCCGTGCTACTCATGTCATCTGACAAAAGTCCAGGCATGGGGCAGATTTCTGAAAAATCAGGAATATCATTAGCTGACTCCAACATTCTCCTCATTTGTTTATGGCTAGTTTCTACCATTGCTAAAATACGCATTTAAAAGTAAAACTGCAAATACTGATCAATCACTGAATAACCAATTTGATGACAAATGGCACTGCATGATACAAATATCACATTTTTTCATAAAATTAGTAGTCCTCTGCCAAAAAGGCAGCAATTCAACATTTGGCTTTACATTAACCAGTGAAAAAACTTCTGGAAACAAAAGGTTGTAAACATCTATCTGCCAAGTCTTTGATATAGAGATGTGGTCTTTTGAGGCAAGAGCTAATTGGAGAAAGAAATTCCTTTACTTTAAAGTTAAAGATAACAGTTGGGTGGCAGAGGTGAGCCATGCTCCAAGTATGAGAAAATTCCTGATAAACCAGGAGATGCCATAGTTGACTCCTGCTAAATTCTTCCTGTTTGTTTAGGGCTAATTCCCTAGGATGTGACAATTGGTGTGGTAGCTGTTAGAGTATGCATTCAAGAATAAGTCAACAGCAATTTTGTGAATGGTTGAGCTAGTAATCACAGCAGCACAAATAACGCACTCGGAAATGGTCAATGTTACAACTACTGATATGTCACATATTAACCATTTTTGAGAATCAAAGGCTATAACCATCTCCGCCCCTGCCCCTTATAAAATATTTGTAGTTCTTTAGAACAACAACCAGCAATCTTATGGAAGAGGAAATTGCCCCTTGATCTTATAGTTAAATACAGAAACTAGGCTGACTAGATAAAGTAGAGAAGTGATAGGTAGAAAACTCTTTGTTTAGATTAGGAGACTTCCTCCCTTGATTGAGAGCTGGGGGCTAGGGAAGAGTCAGTGCGGCTTGCCTGGCATTAACACCCTCCAGGCCCTTGGTTCTTTAATATCAAATCAATATTAAAACAATATACTATAGATGATGATTTCTATATAAAAGCCTTCTGTTTTTTACTTTAATCAATTAGTTATAAGTTAGTCTAAACTTTATAGGTTAGTTAGAAATAATCTCTTTGTCTCCCTTCCCCCAGGTAACTTCCTGCCCTTTGTTTCCCTCAGCCCTTAGTTAATTGTTCACCATGACAAACTTAGAAATGTTAGTTGCAGACACATAGGCTTTTTTGCTAGTGATACAATAACTGTTGGATTGTAAATAACTACTTTGAAAACATTTGTTTAGCAACTGTGACTTCTTTAAGACAAAGAATAATAAATGTTACACCTCTGACTGAAGGCAAACAGACCCTTGGCTGCTCCTGAAAAAGAATATATGATGATTATTACCTTCATACCTTATGCTTGTGTACTCATGATTTGCTTAGTATAAATAAAGGGCTGCTGAGACCCTCAGCAGGATGATGTCAGCACCCTGATCAAGTGTCTGTTTCTCCTCATTCCTTCTCCCCCTTCCCTTACCATTTTCTCTACAATTGCGCCGACGCCTTCCCATCCTTCAGGAACCCCTGACACCCAGACTGCTGTGGCTGGTTCGCAACATCCAATGTCACCACTATTCTAAATATGGCTTTATCATTTTACTACACACACATATATATATGTATACACACACACACACACACACACCCCTAAAGAATGTTTCAAATATTTTTGTACTGTACATAAAAATCATATTTAAAAATTAATTGAATGTTGCTTTGTCTTCTACACTGTGTTTTGAAATTCATTTGTGATGGGTTGTATAATTCCAGTAGTTCATTTTCACTGCTGTATAGTATTTCATTAAAAGAATGTATCACAATATACTAAGCCATTTGTTTGCCTATGAGAGCTCTCTTTGTATTGGTTCCATGTAAGCAATACTTCCATGAGTATTTTGCTGGCAGAGCTTCCCAAATTCATTTATACCCTTGTACATACAGAAAATGATATTTGTAGATACACTGAAGTATGTAAAAGGATGAAACAGACTGCTTTCTGAGAAGGCCTGAGGCTAAGGAATTAGTGTTCCCCCATTCTCTACCCTAAGACACACCCACCTTTCTGCTCCAGGGAACAACTGCTAAATCCTAGGGTAAGCTATTTTTAGCTTTGCACTTTAAGGCCAAATTGTTTCTCAAATGCCTTTTTACCATGTTCTCCGAGCAGCCTTTTTCCTAGCTAGTGGGATGTAAGTATCTCACTGGTCTTGTTCGCATTGGCTAAAAGGAACATTTTCTCATGTTTTTTTTATTTTTTTCTATCCTTTTTTCTTCTTCTGTGGAATGTCTTTCATCTTTCCATTTGGTTCTTTTCATTTAACTTAATAACTTGTAGGAGTTCTTTATATATATATATATATATATATATATATATATATATATATTTAAATAAAATGTAAGTGTGCAGCTATAGTGCCAGGGTGGCACAGAGCTTGTTCTCTATGATCCAAACAGATGAATAAAGGAGAGTCCTGGAGCCCTTGGTGGCTTTTTCAGGATTTAATTGGGAATTTACCATATACCAACCAGGTATATGGCAGGCAGGGGTGCCAGGGAGCCAGGAGGCTGGCCAGCCTTCCAGGTCCCATTGAATCTTCAATCTTTGCTGGGCTCTCTCCTGTTCTACAAGTTCTCCCATGGCTAATATAAATACTCTAGCCATGGCCCACAAAAGTAAACAATACAACTGAATATAACAATGTAACAAAATCCAGCTGCCTGCCATCAGGCATACATTCAGGACCACAGGGATCCATCATCAATCCTAATGGTGGGGAGGGGGCAGAAAACTCTGACGATCATTTACCCTACAGTAGCTTTACATACTCAGGATAATAAATCTTTGTGTCTATAGATTGTAAACCCCCAAACACAGTCACACTGGGTGATTTCTTTTTACTTTTTACTTCTCTCTGTGTGTAGTTTTTAATTTTAATTAAATTGGATAGAAAATTCATTTGTGGGTAACCCTTGTATCTTAGGGCTCAGGATCAAATAGACATTCTCCTAGGAGCTTTGATGGTTTTGTCTGTTACGTGCAGGGCATGGAAGGATAACTCCGGCTGTATTAACACATGATCCAGGTAAGCCAGGTATATGAAATAATTAGGCCAATCCCCCAGGCATTGCTAGCTGCTCAAAAAGGATCTAAGACTATAAAGCATTGTGCTAAAGACAGCCCTCAACTCCTCAATTTCTAGAGTCATCCTGGGGTGCCCTTCATTCCTCATCCCTTGGACTCCCCCCAATACCTAAATCTCACATTGTCTTCTTGCTGGTTTACTCTCATATCCTGGTGAAGCTGTTACAGAACAACCCCAATATGAAATGGGTTGCCGGGCAGTGGGTCCTCAGCTGTGCACTTATAGGGGATTTAAACTGCAGGCACTAACAAAAGATTGATCAAAGGTTTTTTTACAAGGAAAGGGGGAATGAGGAAATGAATAACTCAAGGAGAAAAAAGAGGGAAATAAATTCTTAAATGTGTCCTACCTGTTCTGCTGATCTGGAATCTCAAATGACCCTCTGAGACCAAGCGCTGCCTGGGCAAGAGAGAGAGTCCACTCACATGGCTGGTTATATTCCCAAACAGAGAACATGGCTGCTTAACTCTGCACTTAGGTCCTCGTAACCTCCCTTTGGGGATCATGGGAGTTGTAGTTCCCAGTGTCTTGATGGAGTGGGGGTGGAGTCCACAAAGCCTGTATGGAGTTTGCACAGGACATCCTTTCCCCCTAAGACAATGAGGAAATCAAAGAAAAAACAAATTATTCAATGCAGCCTGTTAAATTTAGAGTGAATATTGAAGTGTCTTGCTGACATTTTGTTTTTGGTTGTATCTTTAATTTTTCAGTTCTTTTTTGTGATTTCCTATTTGGCTTTGATGACAGAGTTCCTCTCCATATGTATTGGAGTGGGGGTTTAGTTTTTGCAGATGCCTCAGTTTCTCCTTAGCAAGCTTTCGGTTCTCCCTGATGTGTAAGGAGAGCCTGGTAGGTTAGAATACTGTTGACTAGTCGTATCTGTCAGTTTCCCTTCTCCCGGCTGACAGAACTTTTCCTGGGAAGCCTGATGACGCCTGGCCTGGGGTCCTCTATGGACTGTCTCATTCTCCCCACCAACTGCAACTTCCTTCTGTGTCTGCAGCCCTTGGGGTCTCACCGCCTGGAGTTGGGCTCATCTGGTTTATGTCTCCGGCGTCCATTAAGCTCCTGGATTCATGTATTTATTGTATGTGTTTATTTCCTCTTCCTGGTTTGGGGAGTTTTTCCTATCACTTCTTTAAATATGGGCTCTGTTCCTTCACTGCTCTCACCCGTTATTCTTGTATTGCTTTCCTCACGGTTCTGGAGAGTTCATGAGGGGTTTCCTCTGCCTTCCCCCCTCCTCCTTCCTTTTCCCTAAGTGTTAACTTTTTTCTTTTTTAAAAAAGTTTTATTTTATTTATTTATGCATAAGAGAATTGGGGCACAGGCCAGAGGTGAGGGGATGAGAGGATTCACCAGAGACAGAGCAGGGAACAGAACAGGCAGACCGACTGAAATGCACTGCTAAGGGGACCAGGAGAGGTCTGCTGCACTATGTGGGTTGCTCCCTGGCCGGGAACCATAGTGCTGAGACCTAATCCCTTGCATCACCAGGGAGGCCCAACTTTTTCTCATATGTCTTGTTTCTTTGAAACTTTTTTTTTTTTTAAAGATTTTCTGAATTTTTTTTTTAAGATTTATTTATTTATTTATTTATACAAGCACTGGGTACAGTCAGAAGTGCGGGAGGGTGAGAGAATTCACCAGAGCCAGAGCGGGGAGCAGAGCAGGCAGAAGGACAGAAGTACACTGCTGAGGGGAGCAGCGGGCGGCAGGAGAGGTCTGCGCGCCATGTGGGACCCTCCTCTGGTGGCCGGGGAGCAGCCGGGGATCGAACCGGTGCCGCAGAGGCCTTGGGCAGCTTCGCAACCCAGTGCTCAACCGCTGCGCCACCGGGGAGGCCCTCTTTGAAACTTTTAACTCCAGTTCATTGATTCACTCTCCTTTTGGTTGACTCTACTAGAAATTTCTATAATTGTCATCTCCATTTTAATCTTTTCTTATTGAATTCCTTTATTTCCTTTTTTAGAGTATGATATTCACTCTTATGTTTGCTGATTTTGTTTCTGGACACTCATTTTTTTCCTAATTTTCCTTTCATAACCTGCTAATCTCTGTCTTCTCTGAGTTCCTCAAAGCTCTCTGCGATGGCAAACTTGAATACTGTGTCTGAAGAGAGGGGCAATTGGTCCATTTCTTTGTGAGTGAGTCTGGAGATCTGTTCTCCCTCTGTGGTGCAGTATTGACTTTCAGACTATTGTGGTCATTTTCTGTGTTTTTCACCTCCACATTCATAGCTGTCCAGACCTCACTGCTATGGCAGCCTCTGCTGGTTGTGTCTGGGTGTGTGTCCTTCTTGGTAGGTGTCCGGTGTCCCCCAGGGACACATGCTCTGTGTTCTCCCCTCCTTTCTCTCCCCCCCACTGGACCCAAGGGCAGCTCATTCAAGGGGAGATAAGATTTCTGGGTGTGTCCACAAGAGGATCCTGGGCAGCTCTGTGTCCAAGGTTCTCTGCCAGCTCTTTACTACTAGGCTGTGTGGAGGTGTGGGCTGGGCTGGGCTTGAGAGCTGAGGCAGGGTTGGGGGCTGGGGTGAGGTTGGGGACAGTCACTTGCAGCTGCAGCCCCTCCCCCTCTACAACGTCAATGGATTGAATGCTATCAAATAGATGCAGGACTCAGCTCTGCCCTCTTCTCTGTTTGCAGGTGTGAGAATGAAGGCCACAAGTTCAGTCTGTGTAGCACAGTTCCTGGCACGTAGTTGGTGTTCAATAGGGTTTGGTTTTCTTCTCTCTGTCACCTGTTTATCAAATCCCTCTAATGTCTCCTAGGTCTTGAGATGTGTCCCCATTGGTCAGGGGTTGGTGGTGTCAGAGGGGCAGTGAGTGCATGAGGGTGACTTTGACCAGAAGTACTACCTGGTGACCCTGAGCTTGAGCAGGACTGAGGGGAAGACACAGATGCTGACCTGAATGTTTCCAGCTCAGTGATGCTGTGATTCGTGATGATTTGTTGGGGGCAGGGGATAGAAAAACAGACAGGGTAGTGTGGTGGACAATGTGCCCATCAGCGGCTGGTGCTCAGGTCGGAGGTGGCATCTCATGTTCTCAGTGGACAGAGGGGTTTTCTGAGTGGACGAGGCCAAGGGGCCGATGGGCAGAAGCAGCGTCTCCTCTGCAGATGAGCTCAGCTGAGGCTGGTGAGGCCCTTCCCTGCTGGCCACGGAGCAGGACACACAGGGCCTCCCCCCGGGATCCCACATGGGATGACATATGTCAGGGCTGTGAGGAGGAACAGGCACCCCAACCCCATCAAGGAGGTGTGGATTACACAAGTGGGGTTGGGAGAAGCCCCTCTAAGCAGGTTGAAAGTTTTGGCGTGGTAAAGAAAAGGAGAGCCAGGCTAAATTTCTCAAAGGAAGGGAAAATGTATTGTGCCCCAGGCGGACCTCACGGACCTAAAGTGGGGGTCCGTGAAGCCACTCACGTTATCAGGGGGAGGCAGGGTATATAGGGTGAGGAGAGGTGAGGTGGGAGACTGGGTTCCTAAGGTGGGAAAAAGTTTGTAGGGTGGGGAGAGTTTCTTTGTCTGAGAAAAGAGTTGTAGGGAGGGGGAAGGTTCATTGTCTGAATCCTCTAGGCAGGCTTCCGCGTTCCTGTTCCCAGGTGGGCTACCTGGTGGGTTTTTGCATTCTGGCCTCCTGCATGGACCTTTCACAGGTCACTTCAGGTGAGGCCTGAAAGGTGAGAGGATTGGGGAGCAGAGACAGCAGGGGCATCAGGGACTGTGAGGATTGCCAAAGACCAGCCTTGTCAAAATGTCATGTCAGGTGTCCCTGAAAGGATGAGACAGCGTGGGCGAAACTTTAAGGGCTAAAGGGAAGGGGATGAGGTAGTGAGAAGACACTGACACTTGACGAGGTGCAAGTCTCTTCTACTGAGGGACTCAGCAGGTCTTTATTTATTCATTTTTAGCAAGTGAGATGACATCATCACGTGCAGAGAAGCAAAGCAGAAACAATCAGTGCATTCTTTTCCCATAGACTTTTGGCTGCTACGTGCTCTCAGCAAGATGGCAACCTTCAAGGTTAATAGATTAAAAAACTAAACCTTACACGAAAACTCATTATTTTCGCTTAGACAATTACCTAAGACAGTGGATAGCCGCCAGTACACTCCTATCAGCTAAAGTCTAAGCATCCAAAGACTCTTCTATTCGTATGGCCTTCAGCCGGAGACCAGCTGCTTTCTGGTTATCAGCTAGCAGGGTTTTCTACCTAGAAACTTCTTAACACAATGAACTTCATTTAAAAACTTCCTAAGAAACTTCAAAGAAAAGCAAAAGAAGGACTTAGTATAATCGTTGTCCTGGGTTGCTTGTCAGGCATGCTCGTGTGTAACAAACTCTTTCCCACTGTCAGGCAGGCCAAATTTACAGTGTTTAATTTTGAAGCAGGTATTTCTTTGTGCCATTTACTTACAGTATTCTATACATATAATTTATTGACCAATGTACTTTCTGAGAAGTTTTTCTCTTTTTATGACCAAGAACAAAATACAAAGGGATGCTTATAGGTTACAGATTAATCTTCAGCTCCACGGTGTGAGGCTCTTTGGAAATCTTCGGCCCCAAGGTGTGAGGCCCTTTTTCTTCAGCCCCATGGTGTGAGGCTCTTTGAGCTTCAGCCCCATGGTGTGAGGCTCTTTTCTTAACCGCTTGCCAGCATCTTATCTGGCTGGGGCAGCAAGGCCCCCCGCAGAGGATGCCTGAGGCTGGGAGAGCTCCCTGAATTGGAGGAGTCACCTGAGCCAGGAGGGGCCCCTGGGAGAGCAATGGGAGGGGGTCAGAGAAGGAGGGGGATGACTGGGAGCCCCTCATTTAGGCAGAGGGATCTCTTGAAAGGTGAGGCAGGGAGGTAACATGAGCTGACTGGAGAGGGTCATTGCATTGGGAGGAAATGGACTGGAGGAGGTGAGGGGCAGTCCCTTGAGGGTCACTGGGGTGGTCGCCATAGGGCACAGGCAGAGCCCTGCACGGGACTCAGTGTCAGTCCTGACTGGGCCCCACACTCACTCATAGTTCTGGATCTGGAAGCCAAGCAGCCTGGAGCACAGTGGGTGCTTAACAGTGGGTGCTTGGTGGGCGCCTCCTTCTGTGCCTTCAGGGGTGTCAGGGTGCCTGCCCCTCCCCTCTGCTGGCACCCATAATCCTGCTGTTTTCCTCCTGATAACCAGGGTGCACTCTCCAGAGGGCAGGGTGGAGGCTGCTGGGATTGCATTTCAGCTTTCACTTTCAAGTGGTGGAAGGAACCTTAGAAGGGTGACTACTTGCACCGGGAGAGCTTTGTTGGGGTCCCAGGGCTGGTCTCTATGGATATCCCTCAACGTGAGAGAGGTTCTGCTTCCCTGCTCTCCTGGGAACTCTCTTCTCTCAGCCACATGCCGTCTTGGCACCCAGTATGGCTGCCGAGCAGCTACTAGTGGTTCCAACTCTTCAGGAAACCCTGAAGCTTCTCAATCTTCAAGAGATGCTCTAGAATTCTCCACCTTCAAAGCAGGTATGTGAGCTTTGAGGACATCTGTCTTCCAAGAAGACCAATGTGTGGAGCAGCAAGCTGTAAGGAGGGGTCTGTGAATGTGGTGTGGCTGGAGTCAGGGTGGGGAGTTGCCCAGGAAATGGTGCAGCTCTAATAAGGCCCAGCACAACCTCACTGAAGGTTACACTTCATTTATTTTGATGATGTGTCTGTAACAGTCGCTGAGGCAGGACCCTCTACTAATGACATTCAGTGACTCTTCCAATACAACTTCACGTCATTCTTATTCCAGCCTTGGGGGGGAGATGCTGTCACTATTCCAATTTTGCAGATGAGGAAACTGAGGCAGGAAGGTTAAGAGACTTGCACAAGATGGTCACACAGAGAATGGCTGAGTCCTGAAGGGACCTCACAATCAGACCCCAGAATCTGTCGTCCCAGGACCATCCCCTGTCTCCCCCAACCCCAGCCAGTAGGAGGTTTGAGGGTGTTTTCTCTGCAGGACTCATTTCCCTTCTCTGCTGCTCTGTCCCACTGGATCCCTTACTCCAAAGCAGGATCCCCCACAGAGTTAGAGAGGAGGAGGCCAAATACTCAGTGGGGATCTGACCCATCTCCTGCTGTGTTTGGGGCAGGACCTTGTCCTTGGCCCTGGCAGGTCAGGGCTGGGGAGGGACTGACCTTCAGGTGAACTGAACAAGCAGACAGAGCAGGACAGGGGCCTGTGGGGGGACCCCGACGCCTTGGGGACAGTATCGTGTGTCCTGATGCTTCTCAGGGACACCTGCTCACACTAAGGGGGGTAGGACCACAAGCAGGCGCTGGCCTGTACTTCGTGGGGATCTGGGTCTGGGCCTCTGTCCTGGGGAGTCATGGGTGTGATGATGGGGAGGGGAGGGCAGTTTGCATCCTGGGCCCAGGTGCTGGGAATGGAGGGTCCTGGTGCTCTGAGCAGAGTGGGTCTGGGTTGGGGGTTCATGGGGTGGGAAGGGAAGGGAGGATGTTTTCCTCCAATAAACCTCATGGTCTCTAGCAACACAGAGGCTCAGAAGCCCTGACAGGAGCCAGGTCTGTCCTCCTTGGTCTCAGAGCCTAAGGGCTCACCAGGAAGGGCCCTGCTCCTGCTGGTGGGGGGTCCTTGGGCCCTGCTCCCTGCTGAGCCCAGAGCTCCTGGCTGCCCTTCTCCTTTGTGTGGACCTGGCTGCCTCTTGCCCCGTCTTTCCCCAGCCCTGAGGAGATGGCGCCCTGCTCCTGCCATAGCTCTGTGCTCTACCTCCTCCCCTCCCTGCTGCTCCTCCTCCAGTGCCCTCTGGGGGGTCCCCAGGTGAGTGTGTCCCTCTCTGTCCTGTGTCTCCCTCGGGTGGGTGGGGCCCAGGGGTTCTGGGGGCTCTTCCTTCAGGAAGGATGGCTGTTGGGGGCCCTGGCTCTGGAAAGATTGGGTTACTCCCCAACCACTTCTGTGATAAAACAGTTAAGAGTAGTCACTGAGCTGTCACATGAAAGGGAGGGAGGGATGACAATTGCTCAGTCAGGGGTTTATGGTGTTTAAAAAGTCACCTGTCAAAAAATGTGAATACCTTTCCCTTCCTTTTTTGATTTTGCTTTATATGATCAGAAAATCTTGTCATTCATTAATCCATTTATTTCTACCCATATTTATACTCCCAAATTATACCTTAAGTGCTGTGTACCAACAGGATTATTTATTTATTTATTTTTAATTTGTATTTTACTTTGAATGAATTTTATTTATTTATTTTTAATATGTATATATTACATCATTTTTCTCCTTTCAGGTGTAGTTCCCATGAAATTCCCATCACCAATTCATCCGCAAATCATCACCATAGTCCCTATATGCTCTTCTCTTCCCTGTTTTGATCCCTCTTCCTCCCATTCCCTTGCAGAATATCTCTGATTTATGGCTGCCTGCTAATTTTGTTTTATTATTTCTATTATTATTGTGATTTTCTCCCTGATCCTTTGTTTACCTTATATTCCTATCTAAGTGAAACCATTCACTATTTTTCTTTTTCCTTCTGGCTTATTTCACTGAGCATCCATCTGTGTTGCTCCATCCATGCTGCTGCGAATGACATAAGTTTATCTTTTTTGATTGCTGAATAGTATTCCATTGTGTATATGTATCACATCTTCTTTTTTTTTTTTTAAAGATTTATTTATTTATTTATACAAGCACTGGGTACACTCAGAAGCGTGGGAGGGTGAGAAAATTCACCAGAGTCAGAGTGGGGAACAGAACAGGCAGACTGATGAAGTTCACTGCTGAGGGGAGCAGCAGGTGTCACAGGAGAGGTCTCACGCCATGTGGGACCCTTGCCTGGCGGCCGGGGATTGAACTGGCACTGCAGAGGCTGTGGGCAGCTTCGCAGCCCAGCACTCAACCGCTGCACCACCGGGGAGGCCCTACCACATCTTCTTGATCCAGTCATCTGGTATTGGGCATTTGAGTTGTTTCCAGGTTTTACCTACTGTAAATAGTGCTGCAGTAAACATGGGGGTGCAGGTATCCTTTTGAATTCATGTTTTTGTGTCCTTTGGGTAGATTCCTAGGAGTGGAATTGCTGGGTCAATTGGAAGCTCCATTTTCAGTAGTTTGAGGAACCTCCAGACAGCTTTCCATAGTGGTTGGACAAGTTTGCACTCCCACCAGCAGTGTGCGAGAATTCCTTTTATACCACATCCTCACAAACATTTGCTGTTGCCTGTTCTTTAATATGTGCCATTCTCACTGGTGTGAGGTGGTATCTCATTGTGTTTTTGATTTGTATTTCCCTGATTTCAACTGATGTTGAACATTTTTTTCATATACCTGTTCGCCATTTGCATTTCCTCTTTGCATAAGTGTCTTTTGAGTTGTTTTGCCCATTTTGGACAAGATTGTTTAATTTGTTTTTGTTGAGATGTGTGTGCTCTTTGTGGATCTTTGTGATTAGTACCTTGTCAGTTGTATTGTGTGCAAAAATTTTCTCCCAGTCAGTGGGGTGTCTCTTTGTTTTGGTTACTGTCTCTTTTGCTGTGCAGAAGCTCCTTAATTTGATGTAGTCCCAGCTGTTTATCTTTGCCTTCACTATCACCGCTTTGAGTGATGTCTCTTTAAAGATGTTACTCAGATGTAAGTCATGCAGTGTTTTGCCTGTATTTTCTTCTATCTATTTTATGGTTTCAGGTCTTATGTCCAATTCTTTTATCCATTTTGAGTTGGTTTTTGTGAATGGAGTGAGGTAGTAGTCTAGCTTCATTCTTTTGCATGTAGCAGTCTGGTTTTCTGACCACAATTTTTGAACCAACTGTCTTTGTTCCGGTACATATTCTTTACTCCTTTGCCGAAGATTAGTTGTCCATAAATATGTAGGTTTATTTCTGGGCTTTTATTCAGTTCCATTGGTCTGTTTATCTGTTTTTGTTCCAATGCCATACTGTTCCAGTGTCTTAATTATTTTTAGTATGCCTAGTAGTATGCCTAGTATGCCTAGGCTTTATAGTATGCCTAGTATGCTTAGTTTGAGGTCTGGGAGTGTGATACCTCCAGTCTCCTTTTTAATCAGGAGAGCTTTTGCTATTTGAGTTTTTTTTGTGGCTCCATATGGCTTTCATCAATATTTGTTCTATATCTTCGGAGAATGACATTGAATTTTTTATTGCAATAGCATTGAATCTGTAAATTGCTTTTGGTAGGATGGCCATTTTGATAATGTTAATTCTTCTAATCCAAGAGCAAGGGATATCTTTCTATTTCTTTGTGTTTTCTTCTATTTCTTTTAACAATGTTTTATAACTATCTTTATACAGGTCCTTCACCTCTTTTGTTAGTTTTATTCCCGAGTATTTGATTTTTTTCTTTCAATTATAAAAGGGAAGATTTTCTTGATCTCTTCTTTAGATTGAATGTTTGCATATAGGAGAGTTACTGTTCTTTGTGTGTTGATTTGTATCCTGTTATTTTGCTAAACTGGCCTAAAATTTTGATTAGTTTTTCTGTGGAGTTTTTGGGGTTCCCTATGTATATTATCATATCATCTGCAAATAGTGATAGTTTTACTCCTTCTTTCCCTATTTGGATTGCTTGTATGTCTGTCTCTTGTCTTATTGCTCTGGCTAGGACCTCCAGTATTATACTGAAGAGCTGTGGTGAGAGAGGACATCTTTGTCTTGTTCCAGATCCTAAGGGAAAGGCCTTCAGCTCTTCACCATTGAAGATAATATTGATTGTAGGTTTGTTGTATATATATGGCTTTTATTATATTAAGGTATGTTCCTTCTGTCCTGAGAATTTTGAGGGCCTTTATCATAAATGGTTGTCGAACTTCGTCAAATGTTTTCTCCGCATCTATTGATATCATCATATGATTTTTGTTTTTCTTTTTGTTCATGTGTGGGATCACATTAATTGATTTTCAGATGATGAACCATCCTTGTGTCCCTGGAATGAATCCCATTTGGTTATGTATATTATCTTTCTGATGCATTGTTGGATTCTGTTGGCTAGGGTTTTGTTGAGGATTTTTGTATCAGTGTTCATTAGAGAGATTTGCCTGTAGTTTACTTTGTTGTGTGTGGTCCTTGTTTGGTTTTGGTATTAGTGTCATGTTGGCTTCATAGAACATATTTGGTAGTATTCCTTCCTTTACAATTTTTTGGAAAGAGTTTGTGTAAGTTAGGCACTAGTTCATTTCTGAACGTTTGGTAGAATTTTTTGTGAAACTGTTCCTGCTCTTGTGTTTCTGGGGAGGGTTTTGATTACCGTTTCAATTTCACTGCTTGTGATTGGACTGTTTAGGTGTTCTGTTTTTTCTTTATCCATTTTTGGATGATTGTATAATTCTAGGAATTTATCCATGTCTTCTAGATTGTTGAACTTGTTTGCATATAACTATTCATGGTAATCTCTGATTATTCTTTTGATTTCTGCTATGTCTATTATAACTTCTCCTCTTTCTTTTATGATCCTATTTGTTTGTGTCTTCTCTGTTTTTTCTTTGTGAGCTTGGCTAGGGTTTGTCTATTTTGTTTTGTTTTTTTGAAGAACCAACTTTTTGTTTTGTTGATCTTTTGGATTGTTTTTTAAATTTCTACTTCATTTATTTCTGCTTTGATTTTTATTATTTCCTTTCTTAGACTGCCTTTTGGGGTTTTTTGTTGTTCTTTTTCTAGTTCTTTGAGATGGGAAATGAGGTTGTTTCTTTGCATTCTTTCTTGTTTCTTGATGTGAGTCTGTATTGCTATATACTTTCCTCTTTCTAGTGCTTTTGCTGTGTCCCATACGTTCTGGAAAGTTGCGCCCTCATTGTCATTCATCTCAAGGTTTTCTTTAATTGCTTCTTTGATCTCATCATTAATCCAGTGGTCTTCCACTGGAAGTAGTGTAGGTTTCAATCTCTATGAAGTGGGAGGGTTCCTTGCTTTTTTTCATGATTTATATCTAGTTTTATGCCTTTGTGATTGGAGAAGATAGCCGGTATGATTTTGATCTTCATGTACCTGTTGATGTTCGTCTTGTGTCCCAATATGTGACCAGTCCTGGAGAATGATCTGTGTGCACTTGAAAAAACGTGTATTTGGATTTTTTTGGGTGCAGTGTCTTATAGATGTCTGTTAAGCCCATGAGGTCTAGGTCCTTATTTAGAGCTCAAGTGTCCTTGTTTAATTTTTGTCTCATTGATATGTCCACCAGTGAGAGTGGGTTGTTGAAGTATACTACATATGTATTTTCTCTAATGTCTGTTTTCAGAGCTGATCATAATTGTCTGATATATTTTGGTGCTCTTTTATTTGGGAAGTATTTGTTGATGACTGTTATTTCTTCCTGATATTTTGTCCCCTTAATCATAATGTAGTGACCATCTTTGTCTTTCTTTACCTTTTTTAGTTTAAAGTCTTTTTTATCCAATGTAAGTATAGCTGTTCCTACCATGTTTTTTGGTCCACTTACTCATAGGATTGCTTTCCAAACTTTTGCTTTCAATCTATGTTTATCTTTTGTAGTTAAATGTGTTTCCTGTACACAGCAAAAGCTTGGGTTCTGTTTTTAATCCAGACTGCTGCTCTGTGTCTTTTATTGATGAGTTTAGTCCATTTACATTTTGAGTTAATATTGCTATACTGATCTATGATTGTCTCTCCTCTCTTCCAACACCCTGAGTATTGATCAACACCCTGGATCCCTCCAGGATCTCATTGTAATTTCTCCTTATCAGTTGTTTTTATGGGAGAATTTAATCCTAACATCCCTTCACCACCATGTTGGTGATGTCATCCTGGGTTCTTTATTTTTATACAACTTGCTTTCTAGCAGGAGTTATTGAATAATACATGTAACGAATTGTTAAAACTACAATCTAGTAGTGGGGCTGAGAAGAGGGACAGGCTGGGAGCAGGTTGGGCAGTAGGGGAAGGAGGGACTTGTGGGGGCAGCTGTGTCTATCAAGGGGGTCAGTGTAGATGATGGGATGGAGCAAAGCACTGGATAGGGAGTGTTAGGAGTGAGGGTCCCATGGAAGGAACAGCCTGTGGGGAGCTGGCTGGTGTAGGGTGTGCAAAGACAGAGGGGGTGAGGATCAGCTGGAGCAGAGGGAGAGGGAGGGAAACTGGAATGGGTGTCAGAGGCCTGGGAAGGGGTCACCCTGTGGGGCTGGGGAGCCCCTACCAGGCTGTGAGCAGAGCAGGACCTGGTTCAGCTCCCAGGTGAAAGGCGCCCAGACTGGGGGTGGCAGGAGAGACTAGTCTGTGTGTCCAAGTGAGAGAGGAGGGCAGCACAAGTGAGAAGTGGCTCTTTGGAGGTCTAGGGGGCTCCTGAAAACAGCACAGTCCTGCCCTATCCTTCCCAGACCTCCTCAAGCCAAAGGCTCTGACTGGGGAGCAGGCTGGGAGAAACTTTTTCTTTTTTTTTAATTGATGTAATATTAATTTACAGACTATATATTTTAGGTGTGAAATATCTCACCTTAGCAACTCTGTGTTTCACAAACACCCACTATCAAAATTCTAGTCACTATCCTCCACCAAGCTGTTCCTCCACCCTCCTTCCCCTCTAGTGACTGCCATTTTGTTGACACAGTCCAATGTTTTGTTTATTGAGTGCTTTTTTCTTCACATTGTGCACATGAGTGTAATCCTAGGGTATTTCTCTTTCTCTTTTTGACTTAATGTAATTCCTTCAGGTTTTTTTCATATTGTTGAAAATGGCAAGATTTATCATTTTAAATATCTGTTTCCTTGTCCATTGTATTTGTATACGTAAGAAAAAACATATAAGATGTGTGTGCACACATATAATTATATAATTTTTTAATCTATTCATCTGTCCTCTAGCACTTGGGTTGTTTTGCTATCTTTGCTGTTGTAAATAGTGTGCAGTAACAATAGGGGGCTTGTCTCCTATTTTGAATAAGTGTTTTCATATTCTGCAGAAAAAGAGTCAGAGGTTGAATAATTGGATCATATGGTAATTCTATTTTTATGTGTTTGAGAAACTGCCACACAGTTTTATATAGTGGCTGCACTAATTACTTTCCTACCAGTAATGTGCAAGTATCCTGTATCTACTGAACTTCTCCAAAATTAATTATTTCTTCATATTTTGGTAATAGCCATCTTACTGGTAAAAGCTGGAATATCATTAATTGATTTTTCAAATGTTGACCTATCATTGTGTTGCTGAGATAAACCCCACTTGCTCTTTATGTGTGATCCTTTTCATATTATTTAATTTGGTTTGGTGAGATTCTGTTGTGAATTTTTACAATTATGTTTTTCAGGGATATTGCTCTGTAGTTCTCTTATTTGTGATGTTGTTCTCTGCTTTTGGTATCAAGGTCATTTTGGTCCATAAAATGTGTTTGGAATTCCCATAACTTTGCACACAAGCTTCTGTATTGAGTTGAATTGTAACTGCTTTTTGTATTTGGAGAGAGTGTGACTATTGAACTTGAAACCTTTAAAAAAATGTGTTTGGAATCATTCCCACTACCTCAATTTTTTGAAGAGCTTGAGAAGGACAGTGATTAATTCATCTTTGATGGCTGGGTAGAACTCACTAGTGAAAATATTTGGTCCTCTTTCTGATTTTGGGGAGACTTTATTTCTCTCTCAATTTCCTTGCTTGTAATTAGTCTGTTCAGGTTTTCTATTTCTTCTGATTCAGTTTTAGAAGATTGTATTCTTCTTAGAATTATCCATTTCTTCTAGATTACTCCATGTATTGGCATATAGATGTTTGGTTCTCTCTTCTGATCCTCTGTGTTCTTGAAATGCCTATGTTATTTCTCTTTCATTTCTGATTCTATTCATTAGAGTTTTTCTTCTTCTTTTATTTTTCCTTGTAAGTGTAACAAGAGATTTGTCTATTTTGTTCAATTTTTCATGAGCTAGCTTTAGTTTCATTCATGTTTTAGACTGTCTTTGATTTTGGTTTCATTGATTTCTGCTTTAATTTTTATTATTTACTTCCTTCAATATCTTTTGGTTTCATCTGTTCTTCTTTTTCTGGTTCCTTTAGGTGTAGGTTAGATTATTTACATGAGATTTTCATTCTTGGTTTGGACCTGTAATATTATACACTCTCCTCTTAGGACTCCTTTTGCTGCTTCGTATAGGTAGGCTGTGTCCTCATTCTCATTTGTCTCAATGTATTTTTAATTTCTTCTTTGATTTCCTCCTTAACTTCATCCTCACGGAGTGGAGTGTTGTTCACTCTCCACAAATGAGAGGTTTTCCTACTTCTTTTTTATGGTTGATTTCTAGTTTGAAACTTTGGGATCAGAGAGATACTCTGTGAATGCATTCATCATGTATTTATTCATCACACTTTGGTTTTGACTCAACATGTGATCCATTCTGCAGATTGCTCCATGTGCACTTGACAAAATGTGTCCTTAGCTTCCTTTATGGTCAGTGCCCTGCAAATGTCTGGTAGGACCATATAGTCTAATGCCTCCCTTAAGGCCACAGTTTCCTTGCTGATTTTGTGTCAGGTGGATGTGTCCATTGATGAAAGTGGGGTGTTGAAGTCCTTCACCTCTATTGTGTTGCTACCAATATCTGTTTGCAGACTTGTTGATAAGTGCCTGATACATATTTGGATGCTCTTTTGTTTGGTATAAAATACATTGATGAGTGTTCTGTCTTCCTGATGTAGGATTCCTTCATCATTATATGATGTCCATCTTTGTCTCTATTATCTTTTTAGCTGAAAGCCTCTTTTATCTGATATGACTTTACCTTCCCTTTTTTGTGGGCCCCATTCCTTGTACACACTGTTTACCTTTGGAGCATTGATGTGTCTCCTACAGACAACAGAAAGGTGGTTTTCATTTTCTGTTCTAACCAGACTCTGTGCTTCCTTAATTCATGAATTCAGTCTAATTACATACATGGTGATTAGTGATACATGAAGATTTATTACTGCCCTTTTGTCTTTAGTTTTCTGGTTTTACATAATTGCTTTTCCATTTTTTCTCTCTGATTTATTTAGGGGTGCTCTTTCCATCAATTCTTGTAGGGGATGTCTAGTGTTCACAATCTCCAGCTTCTGTTTGCTTGGAATTTATTTGCTTTGCCTCATATTTGCAGCACTTTATAGGCCATAGTATTCTTGGGAAAACACAAGGCCTGGGACTTATTAATATAACAACATTTTGAATATGTGATGCCACTCCCTCCTTGGTTGTAGTGTTCCCTCAGGAAACATGTACACCCTGTGGGAGAACCTTTATAGATGATCTGCTTTTCCCACCCATCTCCATCTGCACTATTCTCTATTTGTCTGGAACTCTTGGTAGTTTCATGACTGTGTCTTGCTGTAGGTGCCAATATATTGATTTAGCAAGAGGTTCTTTTATTTATTTTTTATTTTTTAAAAGATTTATTTATTTATTTATACAAGCACTGGGTACAGTCAGAAGCAT
The DNA here is from genome assembly GCF_014898055.3 of Talpa occidentalis. NCBI lineage: Eukaryota > Metazoa > Chordata > Mammalia > Eulipotyphla > Talpidae > Talpa > Talpa occidentalis. The sequence continues at coordinate 48,915,429 of NW_023602073.1, read as the reverse complement.
GGGAGGGCGAGAGAATTCACCAGAGCCAGAGTGGGGAATAGAACAGGCAGACTGATGAAATACACTGCTGAGGGGAGCAGCAGGAGCAGCAGGAGAGGTCTGCACACGATGTGGGACCCTTGCCAGTGGCTGGGGATAAAACCAGTGCCGCAGAGGCTGCAGGCAGCTTCACAGCCAGTGCTCAACTGCTGCGCCACTGGGGAGGCCCAAGAGGTTCTTTTAGCTTATTCACTTACATATTCAGTTCTTTCTGCAGGTTGGACATTTTCCTGTATTTCTGAAAGGTTTTTGTTCCGATATTTTGCTGTTCCCTTTTGAAATACCAATTATCCTTATGTTGCCTTTTCTCATGGATTTGGGTAGTTCTTGAACTATTTCTTCATTTTTTTTCTTCATTTTTCTCTTTCTTTTTCAAACTGGGTCCTTTGTGTATTATTATCTTTGAGATGATGGATTCAATCTTTCATTTAGTCTATTTTGCTCCAATAGCTTTCTCCAGATTTGTATCTTCTCTGTTGATATTTGTACATCCTACATCTCTGTTATTTTATTATTGAAATCTTCAAATTTTATTTCTGTTCATTAACTTTATTTCTCAGTCCATTACTATATTATTCTGAATTTTGTTGTAGCTCTGTGATTAACCGTTGTCCGTTTTCTCCCACCTGTTTGATTTTATTTCAATATTTAACTCCTACCTTACAGGAAGATCTTTCAAATCTTTGAAATTGCATATTGGAGAGCTGTTCACTTCTTGTGAATTCACATCCTCTTGAGGTCTCATTGCTCAACCTTCAGGTCAGCTGTCTTCTCATTAGACAATTTCCCTCAATCTTCCTGGACCACCCGCAGTGATGGTTTGTGTTCTCTGCTTTTGGTGTGTGTGTCTCAACCTTTCTAATTCCCATGTGTTTTCACAGAACAGTTCCATGTGATTGCCCCCTCGGACTCCATTGTGGCCGTACTGGGTGAGGACGTCACACTGTCCTGCTTCCTGGACCCAGTCATGAGTGCAGAGAACATGGAGTTGAGGTGGTTCCGGTCCACTATCTTGGAATCGGTGTTCATCTATCAAGATCGACAGGAGCGGAGTGAGGAGCTGATGGCCCAGTATGCAGGGAGGACCTTGCTTGTGGAAGAATTACTCAGCAAGGGGGAGGCTGCTGTTCACATCCACAAGGTCCAGGCTGCTGACAATGGGCTGTACACCTGCAGCTTTAGAGATGGAGACTTCTATGAGCAAGCCAGTTTGGAGTTAGAGGTGGCAGGTTGGTAACATGGTTAGGCTTCTCAGTGCAGGAATTTAGTAGCTGGGAAGAAGCTAAAGATAACATAATTTAGTCTCTCATTTCATTCATGCAGAAGAAAAGAGTTATTAATTCTTTGTTGTATTAAACATAAATATACAGAGGACCTACTGTATGTCTGGGTCTGTTCTAAGCACTTGGATCCATCAGTGAATCTAGCCAAGTTCTTCACTCGTGAGTTCGCTGTCAAGTGGGAGATAGAACAATCATAATAAATAGTTTATAAATGATTTTAGGAAGAAATAAGTGATGAGAATAAGATGCTACATTGCACAGTGGCAATGGACCAGACCAGCCATGTGAATTGGGGATTTTGCAAGTTTTAACAGCAAATGGGAGCTCAGGTTGGTCCCATCTGGCAAATACTCAAAGGAAATGGGAATTTAGTTAAGCAGATATCTGGTGTATCTTTCCCCCTGGTTTTACTGAGAAACAATTAATATACATCATTGTGTGAGTCTAAGGCATAGAGCATGATAATTTGATTTACACTTATAGTGAGATGATTGTCAAAATAGGTTAACTAACATCCATATTCCAATTTAAATATAGTAAAAAGACAAGTAAAAGAAGCAAAACGGGAAAACTTTCTAGATTAAGAAAAACTCTTAGGAGTTATGTCCTTAACCACTTTCCTACAGCATTGTTAGCTTTAACGAACATGATGTAAATCACAGGGAACGCAACTTCTGTGTGGAGGGAATAGTGACTGTGGGTGATCTGGGCTGAATGTGTGTTTTGTGTATTCTTGGCTCCCATGGAGTCCTCATGGCTGGTGGCAGAGTGTGTGGAAACAGGGTGCTAAGAGGTAACAATACTGTTACAAAAAGATGTCATGGGTACTGGAAACGTGGGTTGAGATTAGTTGATCAGTGCGACCAAAGCGGGTCATAAAAATCTATAGGAAGTAGACCTTGACCTGGGACTTCATTCTATCAAACAAGATTCCATAAAACCCTTAGACCAGAAGAAAGGATGATGGAGTCCATGGAGCATGGGGATTGTGGTTAATAGCAGTTAGATTCTTGGGTTTGGAGTGTGGGGCTTTGAAGGCACCATTTGGTAAAAATTGTGAGGGAAACAGAAAGAAAGAAGAGGGTCGGGAAGAAGGCAGTTGCAGAGAGAAGACTCGGGGTGCTGAGTTATGGTGTTTGGATGTGGAGCTGATGAAGATTTTAAGCAGAACAGTTCTTAGAATGCAGGCTCTGGAGTAATAGGAGGAGAATGCAGGGGAGGAAGTCTGGAGGCGTGGAGTTGTGTATGGGGTGGGGAGGAGGATGCCTGACTTCTCATTGTGGCGGTGGGTGGACGGGAGGTCAGTCATCAGCGAGGATTAGATACAAAACCCAAATGGATGCTTAGAATTGGGACCGAGAGTTCAATGGGGGAGCTTGGGTCACAAAGGTTTCCAAGTTTTGTGTGTGTATTATTTAATGTTAGGAACATTGTGATATGTATCAGTTATCTCTCACCATAATGATGCTGTGTAAAAAACAACCACAGAGAAATGTATTGGTGGCCTGTAGTAATGGATTTGTATTTACATTGGGCCTGTGAGAACTTCAGCAAACCTGGGAGGGACTTGACTAATTTCACGTGGCCTCACTCATATATCTTTGGTCAGATAAAAAGGTCACCACGTGGACCTTAGCTGAGCTTGTTACATGAATCGTCACTAGCTCCTGGTTGAGGGAGGACAGCATCAGCTGGAAAGGCTGGTGACAGGCCCTGCTCCATGAGCTCATCCTCCAGCACCTGGACTGAGATGTCCTTCCATGGAGATGGCAGAGGGAAGACCCACGGGGCCAGCACTCTAAACCTGCTTGACTCAACTTAACTGATCTCTCATTAGAGACATATCACCTGCCTGATTTCAGAGTCAGAATGTGAGGAATTGAAATGTAGGTGGCAGAGTATGAGGTAGAAGCATGAAGAATTAGGGATATTTTTATTACCATCTTAGCACAGATGAGACAAAAGCATGAGTTCCGATGTAGAATTGTGAGTGTGAAGTTCATGTGAGGAATCGTGGTAGATGTACCACACAGATGGATCTATGGGGCAGGCCGGGAGAGCTGGTGAGGTGAAATCTGGAAGTGATGTATGAGGAGATACAGAAGTTGAGGGATAAGATGCCCTGGGAGAGGGTGTGAGATAAGATGGGGCCTGAAGGACTGGACCCTGGGACTGCGCTGACTTCAAGGAGTAGGTTCAGGGAGAAAAGTCAGGAAAGAGGCTCAGCAGGGGGTCTGTGGTGTAACAAACCACCCTCAAGATAAGAGAAAGCAAAGAAGATGGAGGTGGTTTCAAGATAAAGTCTGGAGTTTCCCGTGCTAAAGGGAGTCTGAGTGAGGAACATGAGGATTGGGGCTGCCAAGCAGGAGACTCCTGTTGAGTCCCCAGAGCAGATGAATGGAGCTGTAGGAGGAGCTGCTCTGGGGTGCAGGTGAGAAGTTGTTTGTGGACTTTGAAGAGCACTCTTGTAACAGGGAAAGAAAAGACATTCTACAAAGATTTGAGAATATTTACAAAATTATAAAAAATAATAGGTAGAAAGGTAGAGATTAGCAATCATGACCAAACACTTGTAACCTATGAGAGGGGAGGGTAGAGGAGAGGAGAAGAGGAGATGAGAAAGAGAGGTGGGGGAGGAGTAGGGGGGGAGAGAGAAAGAGAGAGAGAGAGAGAGGAAGAGCCCAGAGAGAGAATGAATGATGGGAACAGCCCTTATGAGAGGTGGTGACCTGTGGGGCTAGAGCTCAGGGAACAGTCTCTCTTGGGGAGATTCCCTCTCCCTGAATCACCGAAGAATGGAAGACCAGTTTGGTACAGAAGAGTTTTGGGGTGATTAAAACATGCAAAAACATCTATTCCACAAATCTTCTAATTTCAAATATTTTTTGTTAACTGGAGAAGTCCACTCAAAATAGATTTTATGTTGACAAAATGTAGGCCTCGGTATCAATTAAGCCCTTGAAAATTTGGTAGCACATGCCTTGTTCCTCCTAGACTGATCTGGAGTTTTATCCTTGATGTATTTATCCTTAGGATTTATATGTTTGGAGACAGAGACGTGACATTCCTTCTCCTCTCCTGTGGGCATCATCTTTCTACCTGCAGGGCTGGGGGAGGAGCCCAGGTCCTTCCAGACTCTCATGTTCCTTCCTTCTGGTCTCTGAGTCAGGGCAATCTCGTTCCTATCTCCCCAGACCCTCCAGAATACACCTTGACAGCCTCCCCTGAAGGTGTGCACAGGAGGGCCCTGCCCAACCTGGCGCTCTCTCATCTTCCCTCTGCAGGTGTGGTCTCTGCCCCCCAAGTGCACATCACGGGGTCAGAGGAGGACGGGGTGCGCGTGGCGTGCACAGCCTCAGGCTGGTTCCCGGAGCCCCAGGTGCAGTGGAGACACCCCCATGGGGAGCATTTCCTGGAGTTCTCCAAGGTCTACACCCAGGACACTGAGGGGCTGTTCAGTGTGAAGGCCGCTCTGGTGGTGAGAGACAGCTCTGCGGGGAGCATGACCTGCTCCATTCTCAACCCAACCCTGAGCCAGGAGAAAGCCATGGCCATTGTCATACCAGGTCAGAGCTGCACCCCCCTCCCCACTTCCTGCAGGGTTAGAGGGAGGGCCAGCATCCCCAGGGGTGCTGGGCTGGACTGTCCTGGGCTGTGTCCTGATGGGGTCTCTGTGGGGTCTCTGGCTGCAGAGCCCTTCTTCCCCCGGGCCTCTCCCTGGAAGCCGGCTTTCCTGGTGAGCCTGCCCTTGCTGCTGCTCCTGCTCCTGGGGGCTGCCTGCTACACCCGGAGAGAACATTCCACACATATGTGGGAGCTGCAGGAACAGAGGAATTTGCGCCAGGAGAAGGAGCAGGACAGACAGACCAAGGAGGAGGCCCTGAAGGACACAGGTAAGGTCCAGGCTGGTGAGTGTGCAGTGGGTGCTGAGAGGGACAAGCTGACCACAGAGCCAGAGCCCAGAGTCCACACTGCAGGGAGGTCAGTGCAGGAGGCTGAGGAGACCCAGAGAGGACAGAGGAGCTTGGAGGTTGGATGGGTCTGATGATGGACCTTATAGGTCAGAGAGAGGGTCTTTTTATTGGTTTTCTAGGCACACAAGTTTTCTTTTTAAGGATGGAGTTTTTGCATATTTTTTTCATTCTCTTTTAGATGAACTCTAGAAAATTCTAGGTAAGTTCTGCTCTCCCTCCTGAATTCTCTGTGTCCCCTTCCTAGGAGACATTTTCATTCTTAGCTCACCTGTTCCCTGTGTTTCTTTTCAGGCCAGAGGAAGGCAGCTTACCTGGCCGGTGAGTGATGCTCCAGGTGTCCTGGGTCCCTGTCCCCTGTGCTCAGGGGTCCCTCCCCTTGTCTGTATGAGCACAGACATGTGGGTAGAAGTTGGTGAGTGGTAGAACACTTCTCCCAAGCTCTCCCAGATCTGGGTGCTGTTTCCCCCATTGTGGGGATCCTGTGGGGTGGTGACCTCTGGAGTCTCCTGCATCCTGGTCCCATTCAACCCTGACTTTCCCACCATGGTGCTGGCTTTCTAGCCTTCAATGCATCTTGTTCTTGGTCAGCGCCTGGAAGCAACAGCCAGCTGTTCCAAGATCTCATAAATAACTGGGCTCTTGAAGTCTAGGAGTATGACCTCCTCCTGCCCTCTCTCCCCAAACCCCACCCAAGGAGAGTCTGTTCTCTCTGCTCCTGAAGATGTTGATCAGTAGAGATGGGACAAGGAGTGGGAGGGGGTGGGGAGACTTTCCATCTTCCAGAGAGTGTTTATCTCTAGAAACATTTTATCTGAGAAATGTGGGCCACTTCTACTGTGGAGCTGGTCTAATGTACATGTTGTGTTTTTATTTTATCTTAGTGTTAGTTTCCAGAGAAAACTGAATATTATCCTTATGGAGTTATATACACATTAAAAATACATTTTTGTATACAGTTTTGACTGTATACTATTCCGAGTAGCAAATGAAATGAGTTTTTGAAGGTTTATGGGGCCTGGAGTGGTTCAGTGATTTGCCTAAAGCCCCACAGCAGCAGCAGGCAGGGCTGGGTCAGTCTGTCCTGCAGGGTCCTGACCTGACCCAAGGTTTCCAACCACCCCCTGCTGTCTGCACAGGGCAGGAAGTCATGACCTCTCAGCCTCTCCCCTCACCCCCCACCTGCTTGAGAGTCTCACATGTAGAACAGGGGGAGACCAGGGCCCCTGGATCACATGAGCAGGAGGTTGTGCTGAGGTCTCACCTGTGTGTTCCCTTCCAGCCTGGAGGAAGGCCCAGCTGTACGCAGGTGAGTGGCCCTGAGGGTCTTGAGACCCCCTCCCAACCTCCCCTCTGCCCCTTCTCTATCAGGGGACCCCACCAGGAAGGGTTGGGTTTCCTGGTCTCCTTTCACTCTGGAGCCTCCTGAGAACTGCAGGCCCCCCCCACTTGTGAGCACAGACCTACCTTCACCTGCCCTGTCCTCCCTACAGGTCATGTGGGGTCAGGACACTCTCTGACCCCCTGTCACCTGGTCTTCCTGTGGGTGGGGACAGGGTGGGGTCAGTGTGAGGAGAGACTGCAGCAGGGACAACTCTGTGGGTGAGGAATTGCTGTTCTGCAGAAGGTTTCAGGAATTCCGCTTGTCTGTGTAAGAGTCAGGTCTTGCTAAGGGGTCCTTGGTTATGGATCCTCATGGGTCCAGGAGCCCATTCTATTTTGGATCTAGTTTTGGTTTTTCCTGTTTTCCTTGGTTCTCTGTCTCAAGCTCTGGTTCATGTCAAATGGGATTTTCCCTCTAAGCCTTTTTGGTTGCTGAGAAATCAGTTGTTTAGAGCAGGTGTTCTGAGTCCAGGTCAGAGCTTCTGGGGTGTTTATCACTCCTGGGTGGGTATGTGAAAGGTCTGAAATTACATGTAAAATCCTGTGTGTGTGTGTGTGTGTGTGTGTGTGTGACAAATTTAAAAATGTAATATATAAGTGTTCAAAACTATCACCTTCCATTTTAGGAGAATTCTCTGAAATGCTTAGGATCATTATTTTTTTTTTTTAAGATTTATTTATTTATACAAGAACTGGGGTACAAGCCAGATGTGTGGGAGGGTGAGAGGATTCACCAGAGACAGAGCGGGGAACAGAACAGGCAGACTGATGAAATACACTGCTGAGGGGAGCAGTGAGCGCGACAGGAGAGGTCTGCCGCGCCGTGTGGAACCCTCGCTGGCTGGCTGGGATGGAATCAGCACTGCAGAGGCTGCGGACAGCTTCACAGTGAGGTGCTCAACAGCCTGCGCCACCAGGGGAGGCCCAGGATCATTTTTTTTTTTTAGTGTTAAGGTATGAGGATTGGAAAAGGAAGAAACTTGAATCACTTTGTTTCCCAGATTATGTGTTGGGGGAAAATTAGGAAAAAAAAATGTATGGAGGAAGAGCAGACATGGAAGGAAGCAGAGAGGTGTGTGGGAGAAGTGCCTTCTAGAGGTTTAGATGGACAGAGGGACTGAAGTGAGGCCAAAGGTCACAGCCTCCATGTTTGAATGTGGGCAGAGGAGAGGCTGTGCCAGGCTTGGTCATAAAACAGAATGGGCCCCTTGACCCCTTTTTGAAGTATTTCAAAACAACTTACATTTTATAAAAACATTTTTGAGGCAGTCATCTAAGTGAGTTGCCTAATAGGTGCTCCACCCTCCTCCACCTCCTGCGGAGTTCCCTAGGGAGGGTCTGCACCGGGTCCTGCAGGGAAGGTCAGAGATGCTGGTGAAGGGAGATCTGAGCATTGTGAGCCTGAGTCACATACCCTTTCCCTGCTCAGGGGTTTGTTTATGGTCCTGGACACAGACACAGAGAGGGGGGCTGTGGGGAAGTGTCCTGGGGACCAGAGGTGTGAGGACCCTCCTGAGAGTCTCCCCGGTTCTCCTGGGGACTCATTTTCACACAGTGAGGGTCACAGAGTCGTCTTTACATCATTCCAGCCTCTGCTGAAATCATGTGTCATGCATTTTAGCATAGGCCTTTTTTTTTTGCATACCCCCCTTTTTATTTTTAAAGAAATGCCATTAATACACTAGAAATAACAGTTTCATATTGACAGGTTCTCAGGTGGATACATGTGTGATCTCATATTATTTGTAAACTAAACAGAAATTTTTGGGTAAAGGTAGGCCATAAAATTAACTGAGTAGAGCAGTGAACTGTATAAACAGTATTGGACAGGCTGTATCTCAAATAAAATGCCACCTCTCTTTTCTCCTTTTCTTCCTTCTGCCACTTTTTTTCCTTCTCTACTCCCTCTTTTTTTCAATATAATGCAAGAGTTATGAAGTTGTATTTGGATGTCACCTACTGTCTTGGATGAAGACTAGTAAATTTAAAATCCCATTTTTCCTCAAGTTGGTCACCGGGCTACCCAGTCATTTTACATGTTTTTGTTTCCTTTGTCTTTTTTCTTAAAGATCTATTTATTTATGCATACAAGAGCTGGGGTACAGGCCAGAGGTGTAGGGGGTGAGAGGATTCATCAGAGACAGTGTGGGGAGCAGAACAGGCAGACTGACTGAAATACACTGCTGAGGGGAGCAGCGGGAGAGACAGGAGAGGTCTGCTGAGCCATGTGGGTAGCTCCCTGGCCAGGGATCGAACTCATGTTGCAGTGGCTGTGGCTAGCTTCATAGTGCTGCATCTTAACCACTTGCACCACCAGGGAGGCCCCTACATGTTCTTGTTTCTTACCAAGCAACTCAACAAAGATGGAAATGCCAACTTCTCTGAGTGAGCTTGTGCAGGTGTGGCTGGTGTCACACATTTACACACCATGTGCACAAGAAGATGTTGTTCCTTATTCCTGAAAATGTGGATCCTGGATTCTCCTCTCTCCGCCTCTCTGCTCACATGGTTGGGAAGCTCAGGCTCTCCTCTGACAACCTCTCAGAGTCTTGCTGTGTCTGACCTGAGTGTTGGGGAATGACCTGCTTCCTCCTTCCCAGGCAGGTGTGGGGTGGGGGATGACATGGCCTTGGGGCTCTGGGATAGAGAGGCCTGTGCTCCTCTTTCAGTCATTTCAAGGGCTCCCCTGGGGCCACTGGTCTAAGAGCCTGTGTGGCACCTGCTGAGGGGGGCAGGCACATCCCATTGGGTCATTAGGGCTTGTGGGTGACCCTCCCTCCACAGCAGAGTCAGGGTCTGGGTCTGTCTCTGCTCAGCAAATTGATAAACCTTCTGGCTCCTTCCTCCTGCCCAATGTCTTTGTCCTCCTCTCCTCACCCGTCCATCTCTCCCTGCCTGCTCTCCAGGCCCCTCTCTCTCCTCCACCTCCCCCAAGATCATGTGACACTTTGGGGTCCTCATCTCTCCACGTGCATCATGGAGTCCTGGTGCTCCCTCTAGATCCTCCCCTGCCAGGGCCCTGCTCACCTGCCTGGGCCCCCACATGGGGCATCAGAGCTCCAGCTGCTGCTGACACATGTCACCACACCCTGAGCAGCGTCACCCACACAGTTTATCATCTCACACGCCTGCAGGGCAGACACCTGAGACTGTGTCCTGGGACTAACTCCAGGGTCTGGCAGCTCCTTCCTTCCAGGAGCCCCTTCCTTTCCCATGATCTGGGGTCTCCTGCATTGACTGGGGACCCCATCCTCTGTCCACACAGCCATGCACCTTCTTTATGGCCCTGCTGCCGTCACCATGTGACTGTCTCTGAGCACAGGGGCAGGGTCACGGCTGCTAAGGCTCATGTGATTGGTTCTACCTGGTGATCATCAATAATCTCCCCTTTCCTCGTCCCGGTCTCTGTCCCACCTGCAGATTTCTCTTTTCTCTGTTAAGGACACATATTTATGGGTTCATGGGATGAGGACATGCACATCTCTGGAGCCATTACTCTGCTTTACAGAGAGGTTTCTTTTGGAAGTTTCTACCTCTCTGGGCTATTCTTATAGGAGACAGATGAGTCAATACAATATTTCTATGTCCTTCTCTATCTGTAGGGATGGTTTTGTTCCCACAACCATGAAAATGTGGAGAGATGTCACTAGTGCTTGATCCTCTCAGTGTGTGTCCATGTCCCCTACTCTGCATGTCTCTCTCCCCCTAGAACCCTCACCAACCCCTCCTGAGTGGGCAGGACCCTCTGCTGAGTGTCCTGGTCACCTGATGTCACAGTCACCACCACGTGCAGCTCAGTCAAGGTGTAGCTCTCTCTCTCTCTTTCTCTCTGTTTTTTGTTTGCCAAAGAGATTTACTTGGAAACAAAATATGAAGCTCTGCCTACCAGGCTCCATGTCTCTCAGCTTCCACAGGCAGCCCCTGCTTTGCCTTTGCTCCCAGGGGCTGGAGCATCAGCCACACACAGGCCTGCACTGAGTTGTAGCTTCTCCCCCCTCAGAGAGAAACTGTGCATTCAGTTCTCTTAGTTCTTTATAATCATGTTCAGTCCTTAACATTTTGATCTCCTGTAAAACTTTTCCAAAAAAACCTAGTTTGCTGGATTGTAGTGAGCCAGCTGCAGCAGTCTGGGTGTCAGGGGTTCCTGAAGGATGGGAAGGCGTCGGCGCAATTGTAGAGAAATGATAAGGGAGGGGAAATGAGGAGACCAGACACTTGATCAGGGTGCTGACATCATCCCGCTGAGGGTCTCAGCAGCCCTTTATTTATACTAAGCAAATCGTGAATGCACAAGCATAAGGTAGGAAGATAATAATCATCACATGTTCTTTTTCAGGAGCACCCAAGGGTCTGTTTGCCTTCTGGCAGAGGTGTAACATTTATTATTCTTTGTCTTAAAGAAGGCACAGTTGCTAAACAAATGTTTTCAAAATAGTTATTTACTTTAAACAATCCAACAGTTATTGTATTACTAGCAAAAAGCCTATGTGTCTGCAACTAACATTTCTAAGTTTGCCATGGTGAACCATTAACTAAGGGCTGAGGGAAACAAAGGGCAGGAAGTTACCTGGGGAAAGGGAGACAAAGAGATTATTTCTAACTAACCTATAAAGTTTAGATCAACATAGAACTAATTGATTAAAGTAAAAAACAGAAGGCTTTTATATAGAAATCATCATCTATAGTATATTGTTTTAATATTGATTTGATATTAAGGAACCAAAGGCCTGGAGGGTGTTAATGCCAGGCAAGCCGCACTGACTCTTCCCTAGCCCCCAAATCTCAATTAGGGGAGGAAGTCTCCTAATCTAAACAAAGAGTTTTCTACCTATCACTTCTCTACTTATCCAGTCAGTCTAGTTTTAGTATTTAACTATAAGATCAAAGGGCAATCTCTTCCTCCATAAGGTTGCTGGTTGTTGTTTTAAGGAACTACAAATATTTTATGAGGGGCAAAAGCAGGAGATGGTTATAGCCTTTGATCCTCAAAAAAATGGTCAATATGTGACATATCAGTAGTTGTAACATTGACTATTTCCAAGTGCATTATTTGTGCTGCCGTGGTTACTAGCTCAACCAGCCACAAAATTGCTGTTGACTTATTCTTGAATGCATACTCTAACAGCTACCATACCAATTGTCACATCCAGGGGAATTAGCCCTAAACAAACAGGAAGAATTTAGCAGGAGTCAACTATGGCATCTCCTGGTTTATCAGGAATTTTCTTATACTTGGAGCATGGCTCGCCTCTGCCACCCAACTGTTATCTTTAAAGTAAAGGAATTTCTTTCTCCAATTAGCTCTTGCCTCAAAAGACCACATCTCTATATCAAAGACTTGGCCGATAGATATTTACAACCTTTTGTTTCCAGAAGTTTTTTCACTGGTTAATGTAAAGCCAAATGTTGAATTGCTGCCTTTTTGGCAGAGGACTACTAATTTTATGAAAAATGTAATATTTGTATCATGCAGTGCCATTTGTCATCAAATTGGTTATTCAGTGAATGATCAGTATTTGCAGTTTTACTTTTAAATGCGTATTTTAGCAATGGTAGAAACTAGCCATAAACAAATGAGGAGAATCTTGGAGTCAGCTAACGAGATTCCTGATTTTTCAGAAATCTGCCCCATGCTCGGACTTTTGTCAGACGACATGAGTAGCGCGGCTCCCAGTACTGGATGGGTTTGTGGCTGGTGACTTGAAAAGTATAAGTTGATGGTCATTTTGTTCAGTTGGTGTCCAGGCTCTCCATCCTGGGTATTCAGCTTTATGGTTCAACTGTCGGGGAAGGTTGCATCATGATGTGTGTGTGCGCGCGCATGTGTGAATCTAAAAGATAGATGCATCAACTAAATGTTTGCAAATATTTTCATCTGTAAATTCTGTTACTCTCTTATAGAAAACTAGGCGTGGGCCCTCATGTGTGAGTATCTAGAGTCCCTCACGTGACATGTGTGTCTCTTGCAGATTGGCGGAAGGAACAGTTCCGGGCCTGTGAGTGACTCTGTTCTCTCTGGGGCTGCTCAGCTTCTGGCCTTTCCTTCTGTTCTCTGTGTGGACACAGATTCTGCACCCTCCATGGGGTTGGTTGGGGTGGGTGCAGTTATGATGTCACACAGCTGGGCCTGGGGTGACTGGTCATGCGTGCTGAAGGAGCTCCTTAGTCCTTGGAGTCCAGGCTGGTCCCCAACGGTCCTGTGACATCTCTGACCCCCAATAAGTCTCTGTTTCCTTCTCTTGCTTGGTAGACTGTGGGCTAGGGTCACGAGAGTCTAGTTTTAGGGATCATACCCTCCCCCCAAAAACTAAGTATCTGGGCTGAGGTTGTTGTGCCCTTGTTATGGGGTGGCAGGGGAGTCCTTGAGTAATGGTTCCCTCTCTCTGCAGGGTCTGTCACTCTGGATCCAAGTCCTTTCCATTCCAATATTGTGCTCTCTCCTGACAAGAAGAGTATGACCTGCAACCATGATGGCATGAAAAATGGATTTTTAGCTTGGGGTCTTGAGGGCATCACATCAGGGCGCTGTTACTGGGAAGTGGAGGTCAGGAGTAGGGACAGCAGTGAGTGGGTGCTCGGGGTCTGGAGGGAAGATGAGAAAACGAGATAAAAGGCTCCATCCCCCATGGATGGTTTCTGGGTTGTGGGGCTGTTTGAAAATGTCTTCAAAGCCTTCACTAGCCCTCGTACTTTGCTACCACTTAGGCAGGTTCCCCACAGGGTGGGCGTTTTCCTAGACTATGCTCAAGGGGACGTCTCCTTCTATGACATGACTGATGGCTCCCACATCTTCTCCTTCCCTCCTGAGTCCCTTTCTGGGACTCTCTTTCCATATTTTGTCTGCTGTTTTGGAGACGTGTCCATGACCCTCTGCCCCCTGGAGACTGGGCCCCAGAAGCCCTTTGTGCCCATGGACAATCCTCCTCTGGAGGAGACTGTGGGTCCCTCAGGGGAGGGGATCCCCTCAGGCTCTGGTGTGGATGGGGCTCCCCCAGAGCTTGAAGCCCCCCTCCTCCCCCTGCACCCCTGAGACCGTGTCCCCATGAGGTGCCTCCCTACCCAATCCTGGCCTGGGCTCTTCTTGGGGCTGCAGGTTCCCTGTGGACAAACCTGTGAGTGAGTCCCAGATGCTGGAGTCTCATCCTCCTGCTCTGGGTGCAGATTCCTGGGCCATGGCTGAGAGAACAGTCAGGTCAGGCCTCTGCTGGGGTCACAAAGGATACAATAGTCTTACTTTGAAATGGTTTGGTGTGGGATTTACTTTTCCATCAGAAATACTTTCATTTGGTAAAGAAAACATTCCATGGGTTACTCATGCTGTTAGAACAAGAAAGGGGATCAGCTCTGAATTATTCTCCTAAATTCACTGGACTTAACTTTATCCAAGTTGAGATTGTGCGGAGGAAACCAGAGGCTGAAGGAGGGTGCCAAGGTCTATACTGATGTGTCTGGACTCTGAGCAGAGCAGCAGGGCAGCCGACATTGTCACGGAAGTGGTGGATGATGGACTTTTAGAGGAGCTTAATATTCTACGTCATCTGTGTCTGAGTTTGGAAGGGAAGAAATACACCTACTTTTCCAGATGTCATAAAATTTCTGTTATTTGTAAAAACCTTGTGCTGTGTTAATGTGTGGAATTCAGGAGAATCATTTGGGTTCCCCTTTTTGGTCAACATCCACTGAAAGGAGAGAACTGCTCCCTGAATTAAGATGTGAATGAAGAAAATTTTTTGACTCGGGGTGACTTGGGGAGCTGGGACCTGAGCTCCAGGCACCCCTGTGCTAACTCGGTCCTTCCACGTCCTGTGGCAAAGGGTCACGGGAACCACAGCTGCCAGAGGAAGCAGGATCCTGAGCACCAGACCTGCAGGGAGGAAGGTGTGATCCTCCCCCAGGGGACACTGACGTGGTGCTGGTGGTAGGAGAAGACGGAGAAGGGGACGTCGTGCAGGAGACAGACGTCAGTCATGTGTGCTGCCCACTAGAAAACGAGCCGTATAACAGATTGTATATTTCCTCTTGTGTTGTGTTGTTGTGTGCGTTAATTTGTATTTATTATTCATTTTTTTCCTCTCCTTATCCTATGTTTTTATAAACATTGTTGGAGCTTATACTTGCAAGATAGTTTTGGGGTAACAAAATAGGGAAAAGGAATGTGACTGAATTTAAGAAATAAACAATATAGAGTGGTAGCTACAAAGATGGGGCTGTCGACTCCTAATTTGGGGGAAAGTAAGCACATCCTCACTTGTAGAGGGAGTTTTGTCTTGATAGTTATAAATATGCAGGTGTGTTGTGTGGGTGTCAAATATATGTGAATTGTGTATGGAGCTGAGTAGTCATGGCATGGACTCTCCCATCACCATGTGTTGCTTCCTGGCCCACATCCCCCACGTGCCCTCCTGTGTGACCTGGAGCTGGATCCGAGGAGCGTGTCCCTGCAGTGTCAGGATGAGCCCTGGAGGGGACACTCCAGTCACAGCTGAGGACACGTGTCTCTCCTAGTTGACCTGATTGAGCTGCTTTTCTTCTGGATCCTGTGATGGGAGGTTAGCATTTTTTTTTTCCCAGCGGTTGTTACTTCCTCAAGTATTATTCACAAAATTTTTCTGTCTATTGTTAAGAAAACTATTAAAAACCAACAAATAAGTGAAAAGTTGGATGTCATGACTTTTCAGTGTCATTTTGGCATTATGAAGATTATGTTACTAGAAAAAAATTTACGTAATTATCTAGGGAGTGTGTAAGATTTGACTTGGGTTTTTATTATTAGTTTAGGATGTGTTTAATGTGAAGTTACTTGCTATAGTTTGATTGAAAAGATAATTCAAAATTATAGTTTATTGTCTCATAGACAGTAACTGTATTTTTTCTTTATCTCAGCATATTACTTTCATAATTAAAAATTATTTTTCTTCATGTTTATTTGAAACTGCCATTCATACTGGATAATAAAGAACAAATTCTTCAAATTCTTCTTTGTAGCAGGTAACAATTTACCATTTCATTACAATGAATAAATTATTTATATATTTATCTGAGAGTTATGTTAATGGATACTTCCTGAAAATTATACAATATTTCTTACTATTAAAACAGATTTTTATAAAAGCTTTATTTTAATTATAGTAGAAAGGCTTTTGTGCTAGGTAATTTTTATTTATTTTATTTTATTTTAAAAATATAGTTGTTTATATGTGTGTATTACATTGTTGTTCATTTTTGTACAAAGTTTGATTTCTCCTCTCACGTGTTGTCCCATAAATTCCCCACCATGAAGTCACCCATGCACCATCACCATAGTCCCCTGTGTCTTTCTTTCCCTGTTTTAATCACCCCCTCTCTGTTGAACGTCTCCGATTAACAGTTGCCTGTGAATTTTGCCTTGTTTACTCCCGATCTCTTATTTTGTTCCCCTATATTCCTCCTATAAGTGAAACCATCTTTTTCCTTCTGACTTATTTAGTGGACCATAATCCCTTCTAGCTGCAACAATGTAACCATATCTCTTCCAATTGCTGAATAGTATTCCATTGTGTATATATACCACATCTTACTGATCCTGTCATCCGTTTTGGGGCATTTGGGTTGTTTCAGGTTTACCTATTGTCAATAGTGCTGCGATAAACACAGGGATGCATGTTTCCTTTTGAAACAATGTTTTTGTGTCCTTTGGGCAGATCCCTAGGAGTGGAATTGCTGGGTCATATAGTAGCTCCATTTTCAGTAATTTGATGAATCTCCACACAGCTTTCCATCGACCAGTTTGCATTCCCACCAGATGCTAGATAATTTTAAAGAAAATACATTAAAAATACCCTGCTGTTGAGATTAAAACAGAAAATACTGAAGTCCCAGTTATAATCTAGCTAAGTCCCTTCCCCTGCAGAATGAAGAGAAGTCTGAAGGGAGGAAGAGAGATCAGATCCCCCAGACAAGATGGGGTCAGATCCTGGATCTAGATCAGAACTGCTTATTTTACACCCCCAGAGTCCTTGTCCCCAGAATCCTGGCCAGGGCTTGTCCTCTAGTCCTCTGTGAACTGTTCCCCACCCAGTCTCCCTCCTCTCCTCTCTCTCTCTGGGCTCAGGGAGAGTCATCTGAGGAGGGTGAGATCTTCATCCAGATGGAGGGGAGCCCCCCGTGGGCAGGTCAGTGGGGACTTGGAAGAGTCAGAGCGTCCTCAATATTCTCCTCCCAATAAGGCTCTGATTCCTTTCATGGGGACTCCAATCTTCTCCCAGCTCTGCAGGGACCATGTCATCACTGTGACCTCAGGCAGAGCAGACATGGCCTCCTCAGCCCTGGGGGTGCTCCTGCTTCATCTCTCACTCCCACTGGTGCTCCTGCCTCATCTCTAACTCCCACTGTACCATCTCCTACCCTCCCTATTTGGTCTCTTCGTTCCTCCATTTTTCAACTCTGACAGTCACGTGGTCTTTCCCATGCACCTAGAAGGATGTGTCATATCCTTTGCTGATCAAGAAGATGACATCATCCTCTCAGGTGCCTAAAGAATAATTGGGAATCCTGTCTCTGGCCAGCCCAACTCTCTCAAACCAGAGGTCACGCTTACTCCCAAGGGGAGGACTTTGTTCTCCTACTGAGTCCCGCTCAAGGGCATGAGAGGCCTCACCCTGTATGGGGAAGCTGGAGTAAAATGCCCAGGTGCTGCAGGAGGCCTTGTTGCCCCAGCCAGATAAGACACTGGCAAGCAGCGAAGCTAAAGGGCCTCACAACGTGGGGCCGAAGCTAAAGGGCCTCACACCGTGGGGCTGAAGATTCCTTGTGCCTCACACCTTGGGGCTGAAGATTTAACATTCTTTCACTTTTTGTTCTTGGTCATAAAGAGAGACAAAATTTCCCAAAAAGTACATTAGGCAATAAATCATACGTATCAGCAGACTGCAAGCAATTGGCAGGGAAAATTACCTGTTTAGAAATTAGTTACTATACAATTCAGCCCACTTGACAATGGGAGACGATTTATTGTACATATCTGACAAGCAATCCAGCATAACAATTATAGTAAATCCTTCTTTTGTTTTTTAGAAGTTTCCTCTTTATTTAGAAGTTTCTTAGGAAAGTTTTTAAATGAAGTTAACTGTGCTAAGAAGTTTGTAGGTAGAAAAAGTTTTGATAGCTGAGTAGTAGCTGGTCTCCGGCTGAAGGCCATATGAATAGAATAGTCTTTTGATTCTTAGGCTTTAGCTGATAGGGATGTACTGGTGGCTATCCACTGTCTTAGGTAATTGTCTAGCTGAAATAATAAGTTTTAGTGTTAGGTTTGGTTTTTTATCTATTAACCTTGAAGGTTACCCTCTAGCTGGGACCCATAGGAGCCAGTAGTCCATGGGAATAAAATACACTAATTGTTTCTGCTTTACACATGATAATGTATTTTTTTTCCTGCTTACAAAAAATGAATAAATAAAGATCTGCTGAGTCTCTCGGCAGAAGATACTTGCACCTCATGGAGTGTCAGTGTCTCCTCACTACCTCATCCCCTTCCCCTCAGCCCTTAATGTGTCGCAGAGGCCGTCTCATCCTTTCAGGAACACCTGACACGACATTTTGCTGGAGGCTGGTCCCCGGCACCCAGGATTCTAGGAGGAAGGGTAGGGGTGTAGTCACTTGGGCAGGAACAGTCTGTGTCAGTATTGAGGCCTCTCCTGTCTTCCTGCTCTTTAGTCGAAGGAGGGGTCACCTCAGAGGAGGAGGGGATAGAAGGGGTATGGTGAGGGCCTAGAGGACCACTTGGACCTGTGGGTGTGAATAGAAGGTTCTGGTGCCAATTTGGGTCTCCTGTGTGACACCTGATTCAGGAGCAGCTGGAGGGGGAAGGGAGCAGGGCTAAATGGTAGGAAATAGACTTGGAGGGTCTGGTCAGGGCACAGTGAGGCTGCTTCTCCCCCACAGGAGCTGGTCTCTGTTGTCAGGGGCCAGGAGCCATGATGAGAGCAGTGCAGGGAGCAGCGGGGTGGAAGGACAGAGGGACAGATGAGCCTGGGAGTCACTGGGAAGACATGAGGAAGGTGGGTCTGGTGGGGCTGAGGCTGTTCCATCCAGTGAGGGGGCAGGTCCCCAGGCAGGTGTCCCTGGTTTCAGAATAATGTGGACACAGAGCTCAGAGCCTGGTTCTGAAACTTTGTCTGTGTCTTTTCTACTTCTTTTATTATTATTATTATTTTTAATTTTTTTTTTAAAGTTTTGTGTCTTTTCTACTTCTTAAGAATATTCATTAAAGAAGCACCTCTGTGCACAGCCCAGGGCCTGTGGAAATTCTGTGTAGTACATTAAAAAAGTTGCTAAAAGAGGAGATCTTATTTTAAGGATTCTCATTACACACACACATAAACTAAATATAATAAAAGGAGTGGTAGAAACTGGAGGTAACAGATATGCTTATGGTATAGATTATTGTGATGTTTTTATGGATGTCTACATATTATCAAACTCATCGTGCTGTGTACAGTAAATACCTACAGCTTTCTGTGTCAATCATGCATCATGAAGTGGGTTAAGAAAAACTCTCTAGAAAACTTAAATAAGGGACCAGGAAAATGAATAACTATAAGAAAGTGAAAATCAAAATCAACAAAAAACTATGAACCAGAGACACTTTTAGGGGGCGGGGGTGGGAGGGGAGGGATTGGGGTCAGAATGGGGGGGCTGCAATTGTATGGGGAATATAACAATAAAATTTATTAAAAAAAAAAAAAAAAGAAAACCTCTCTACTTTTCTTTCTTTTTGCATAGAGCTGGGGTGTAGGTCAGAGTTATGGGAGATGAGAGGATTCACCAGAGACAGAGTGGGGAACAGGGTGGATCTACTGAAATACTCTGCTGAGGGGAGCAGCGGATGAGGCAGGAGAGGTCTGCTGTGCCATGAGGGTAGCTCCCTGGCCAGTCAAGTCTTAGAGGTGATAGCGCTGAGACTTAACCCCTATGCCACCAGGGAGGCCCTCTCTCTACTTCTTGATTGCTAAATAACGGGACAGTGGAGGCTATTCCTGTGTGGTCTCAGGGGTGGTGGTAGCAGAGGTGGATGAGAGTGTCCCTATAGGGCAAGTCTGGTATCAATCCCAGCTGACTGGCTAAATCCAAAATGAGCCAAGTGTCCCCACAGCTCAACAGAGGTCTGCAGAAGGGTTCCCACCTCAACGCACCCAGGATTGCTCCAGGAATCTGGGGTCAGAGCAGAGGCAAATACGTTAGAGTTTCTGTTAAGAATGATGTCATAGGGGCCTCTCCTGGTGGCACAGGCAGTTGAACACCATGCTGTGAAGCTGTCAGCAGCCTCTGCAGCGCAGGTTCAATCCTGGCCAGCTGGCAAGGGTCCCACAGGGCATGGCAGACCCCTCCTGTCTCGCCTGCTGCTCCCCTCAGCAGTGTATTTCATCAGTCTGCCTGTTCTGCTCCCTGCTCTGTCTCTGGTGAATCCTCTCACCCTCCCACGCATCTGGCCTGAACCCCAGTTCTTACATAAAATAAGTAACTAAATCTTAAAAAAAAAAAGGAATGATGGCATTCATCTCTTTTATTGTATAGTTTACTTTTATAATCTGTACAATGTTTGTTAGCTGACCTGCGTGTCCATTCAAGAGGAAAGTAAATGATTAACACAGCAGCATCAGGATAATTTATATGTGACAAGACAGAACAGAGAACAGGGAACAGTGTATGCTGACAAAGCAGCAGAAACGCAGGCCCTTGAGAACTGGGAGAGACAGTGAGAGGGTCAGTGTCCTTTCTGCAGGGTATACAGTATCCCCCAGCGTTGTTCAGGGACACCTGCCCTGTACTCTGTCCCTTCTCATTCCAGCTACTCCCAGTGGGAGCTCGGTATCTGGGTGTATCCTCCCGGGGCAGTTTTGAGTCCATGGTCCCCTTCCTGCTCCCCTCTCCCTGAGGAGTGTGGAGCTGGGGGCTGGGCTGGCTGAGAGCTGGGGTGGGGATGGGGCACATCCTGTAGCTGCAGCCCCTTTCTCCAGGAAGGGCCTGGATCATGTCACTACACAGAGGGCAGGACTCAGGTGACTTCATCTCTGTCTGCAGGTGTGAGAATCAGGGGCCACAGACATCACCTGTGTAGCCCAGTTCCTGGCACTCAGTCGGTGCTCAATACAGTTTGGTTTTCTCCCCTCTGAGTCTTCATAAGATACTCTTAATGCCTTTAGGCCTTGAGAAGTGTCCCTATTGGACAGGGATTGGTGATGTTTAACGGGGTAAGCATAGAGGAGAGAATTAGTCCTTCTTTCTTTATTTATTTTCAAATGAAGTTGGACTTTCCAAGATGTACTCTAAGTTGAGGTGATTATAAATGAATTTTAAGGATGACAAAGTGGGGTGTGTTCAGGAATATCCAGAAATCCTGAGTTCTCTGAGTTTTAATATCTCAGACCAGACTTCAGGAAGAAATCAAGGATTTCCGTGTGCCAGGGTCAGTCAGTCTGTCTCCATGAAGACAGACACAGCAGGCCCCTCAGGAGAGGGAGAGTGAGCCCTGGCAGGACAGTCCTGCTGATGTGAGGCTGTGACCCTGTGAGGAGTTGTGTCCTGGTGTGTAGAAGGTGATGTGAGGATGACAACCTGGCAGGAGTGTGGTGAGGGCCTGGTGACCCTGAGCCCTGGGCAGGCCTGGGGGACAGACACAGGTGCTCACCTGAATGTTTCCAGGTGAGTGAGATGTGATTAGTGACCCTGTTATGTTTGGTGGGATGGAAAACAGACAGGAGAGTGTGGTAGACACTGTGTCCATCAGGGGCTAGTGCTCAGGTCAGAGGTGACATTTGGTGTTCTCAGTGGACTGAGGGGTTTTCTGAGTGGACGTGGCCTAGGGGCCAATGGGCAGCAGCAGTGTCTCCTCTGCAGACAAGCTCAGCTGAGACTGGTGAGGGCCCTCCTTGCTGAACATGGAGCAGAACACACAGGGCCTCCTCCCAGGATCCCACATGGTTCCCAGATGACACCTGTCAGGGCTGTGGT
Organism: Talpa occidentalis; assembly: GCF_014898055.3. Taxonomy (NCBI): domain Eukaryota; kingdom Metazoa; phylum Chordata; class Mammalia; order Eulipotyphla; family Talpidae; genus Talpa; species Talpa occidentalis. The sequence continues at coordinate 48,893,765 of NW_023602073.1, read as the reverse complement.
AGAGAACAGGCTCTCCAACCTCAACAAGCAGATATGGGGTGCACAAGGGGGAATGGGAGGTCGGGGGAAGACCCTCAGAGCAGTGCACTTCAGGTGAGGACTGAAAGGTGAGGGGTTTGGGGAGCAGAGGGACTGTGAGGAGACTTGAGACTGGGAGAGCTCCCTGAATTGGAGGAGTCACCTGAGCCAGGAGGGGGCCCAGGGAGAGGAAAGGGAGGGGATCAGAGAGGGAGAGGAGGCCCAGGAGCCCCCCCCCCACCGCCCTTTAAGCAGAGGGAACCCCTGAAGGGATGAAGCAGAAGTTGACACAAGTTGACTTGACTTGATAGTGTCATGAACTTGGAAGAAAAAGGAGCTGGTGTAAGTGAGGCTGTAGTCTGCTGCGAGCCAGCCCCGGCAGCCTGGGTGTCAGGAGTTCCTGAAGGATGGGACAGCGTCATTGTGATACCGGAACTGTCAGGCCTAGTCTCTCAGCCAGGAACGGATCTCAGGCTGCAGGGCAGCGCTGAGCCCCAGCCACTAGACCCCCACGGGTTGGTGTCTCACAAAGACACAGCAGGAACTTCGCAGACGCTCAGGCAAACAAGTGAGAAGAGGCAGGTTTGTTTAGAGAAAGAAAAGTTTATTGAGGAGAAAAAGAACAGAAATAAAGTGGGACTCCCAGGCCAGGGAACCAGGCCTGGGAGGGGCAAGGAAGCCAAAGTGGAGTCGTGTCTCAGGGACTATACACCATCTTTCCCTCATTATTCTAAAGCTCCACCAGTCTCTTTGTGATTGTTTAGTTCTCGGCTGTCTCACTTAATTTGCTACTGAGTGGGGGATCTTCACATTCCTTATCTAGCAGGTCTGTCTTTCCCCATTTGTTGCATCTTTATCTTTATGGCCCAGTCCTCTGGATGGGCATCCCTGCATTGAAGTTAAACAGCTGCCCTCCTAAGTTGTCCATAAATTAAACCACTCTCCCATTTCCCTAATCTCCGCCTCCCTTTACCACCTGAAGGAAACCAGGACCAGCGTTAACAATGTTGTCCTTGGTCCTGAGATGTTTGTTTTTCCCAGTGGAATTGGTTACATTTCCTTGGTTGTCCTTATCTCTGAAGCCTCCCTAAATTCTTCAGAGGTCCCCTCCTGCACTGTCCCTGAAACTGCCTAATAACCCTTGCTTGCCCTGTGTCTCATTCCCCCCTTCTGCGAATGGAGCCCCTAACTGCAGTTAGGGAAAAGGGACGTCGTTCTGATCAGTAACTGCTTCCTGCTGAAAGTGGGCGATTGGGGAAGCAGTCAGGGCTCCATCGCAGGGCGACGATCTAAGGGACCCTGGAAGATGGACTGTGGAGGTGTCATTTTGGGTTCCATTTGAAGGACCATTTGGAGCTTGATGGCCTCCGGGCGAGCAGAGATGATTTGACGAGAGCGTTAAGGATGCAGGGCCCAAACAAAAGAACAATAAAGAGAATTAGTAAGGGAATAAGAAAAGGGAGTAGCCAGGACAGAAGTTGTCCTTTTATAGAATCAAAGATTGTCTGTGTCCAGCTAAGCCCTTGTCCTGCCTGTCTTTTGAGATCATCCACAATCCGTATATTTCTCTTTAGTATTTCTAAATTTTCTTCTACCTCATGAGAAGTATTTATCCAAAAGCAACATGTTTCATTTAAGAGGGCACAAAATCCCCCTACTTCAGCCATAAGCAGGTCCAGGGTTTTGCGATTTTATATTACCACTGAGACTAGGGATTTTAAGGAGCAATGTTGGGCTAGTGCCCCAAACTCCTGGAAGTGCTGTAGCCAAAATGATAGAATTAGTGAGACCTAGGACTTCAGTACCATTTTTATGTTTAGTAGCAGCAGCTAGGAGAGCCAATAGTGGCTGTGGAGGCTGCTAGTTTGGAATTTAGTTACAATTTTCTCCATCCTAATAGAGGAAGGTAGGAAAACAAAACTAAAGATGTATAAACAAGTAGCCTTGTAGCAAGCAAGGTAGCAGTGTTGTAAAGTGTCCTGGCTCAGGCTGGCCATCTGTACTAGTGAGGGGGGCAATTGACCAGTAGGTCAGTGCAAAGAATTGGAGTAAGGCAGAGTAAGTGGCCTCTTATTTACCAAAAAAGGTGATTTTTATGTCTGCCACTTTTAGGGTCACCTGAGGCTTGTCCATATAAACAGTAAACAGGGGAGTCTCTCTCACCTCTGGGCTTCTTCAGAGAAGATCTTCTCCTGCACTGGGTTCTTCATAGTCAGAGGCAGCTGACGGACAAGCCTGTCCTCCCATCCTGGCCCGTGTTTTGGGCTGGCCCCTCCCTCTCTGGAGAGTGGGACAGTCCCTCCTTTCAGTGCCCTGTGATGGCACTGAAGGCATGGCCCTGGGGACAGCTTCTTGCAGCTGAGGCGTCCTGGTTGCAGGCAGTGGAAGTAAGCTGGCAGCCCATTAAGAGGTTGAGGTCCCAAATGCCCTAGGGCACATGGGGCCTTGGGTGAGTCTGAGGTGGCAGGGTACTAACAATGGCAACTGCCATTTACTGGCCCTTCTCTTGCCTTTCTCCCTTTCTTTTTTAGTCTAGCTAGTCCCCTCCATATTACTTTAGGCCTTGAAGGCCGTGTTTAAAAGTGTTAAAAGGATTTTAGGTCCTTGATTTAGTCTCTGGAGTTTGCACCTGATGTCAGAGTAAGGCTGACTAATGAAGGAGACAGAGACCGTTAAATTGTTTGTCCTTTTTAGGGTCTAGATTAGTATACCTTTTTATAGCCTCAGTAAACTTAGCTTGAAATGACTGGCTTATTAGGTTTTAAGAAGTCTTATGTATTTCAGAATAATTTTATTTGTTTACATTTATGTTGAAAAGGTGAAACAATTTTATGAGAATAGTGTCTATGAGGTATCAATATACCCAAATTGACTCAGTTTGTTTTCACAACAAGAAAAAATTTTATATATCAAAATAACTAAAGCTGGTGCCACACAGGTGCACAACTGACATTTAAGTTAACCAAAATATTTCATGGCAAGTCACTTGAGAACACAAAAATTTTCTGTCAAAAATCCCTCACTCAGACCTTTAACACTTTCCTTTGCCTTTTTTTTTCCTTTCTTTTAAAACACAAACACACCTCACTCCACCTGCATCCAGAACCATCACACCCCAGCCTTCAATCTCCGCATTGCAAGACACCACAATAGCCACCAACCATCATTTCTCTAGACTACACAACTTACAGACACATTTTTCAATTTTTTTTTTTTGTCGTTGTTGTTGAGATGACATTAAACTTTAGTTTCCTTACAATAAGGAGCAAAATATAAACCTGAAATTTCAGTAAATGGTTAACAAATTTTATTACTCAACTTAGCAAAAACCTTAGTTTGGCTTTAGTTTTTCCTTAGAACTGGAATTTTAAGTCAATTGCAGAGTTGCTACTGTAACAATTTTATATACCAAGTTTTTCTTAGGCAAGCACTAGACAGATTAACAAAAGCAAGGAAAAAATTAGACACTTAATACCATAAACATTTTTCAGTAACTTGTCCATATGGCTTTAGATGTTACCTTGAATTCTGTAAAGAAATATAGTCATTTACTGGGAGAACATATTGTTTATTCCAAGGGGAAAAGACAAGTAAATAAGTCTTCCTGGAACAAGATCTTATCAAGAGATAGAAGCCTAGAAGTAAGTTTGTTAGCATAGGCCAGGCTAATTATTATTCCCTTTGTATAGCATGAGTAAACACATTTAAACAACGTAAAGTATTAATAGCCAACATTAAAACCTTAAGGCATGTATGCTTTTTAAACCATTAAATTTTGAATTAGTTTTTCTTTACCACAATTTTAGATTGCGATCTCAAAATTTAGGATTTTTTTTTTTTTCATAGGCGCCATTTAAAATTAATCCTTTGGAGGCAAAAAGCAAGAACAAAGAGATCTCTTGATTTCCATTTAAAATTTTTGGCCATGTGCATTAATTTTAAGAAACAGTTATTTTTACCAATATTTGCAAAGACACTGAGAAACTACAGTTTAGTAAATTTCCCTTCTTTAGTAACAATTTTTTTTTTAGTTTGACACATCCATTTAACCAAGTTTTTAATATCCTTTTTTTTATATCAAGCAGGTTTTTAATGACATAAAAGTTAGAATTCTTACATAGAACAAGTACCCAATTTTAACACTTACTTAAAACCTAGGGTCCAACCAAAACCACAACAATTTTAAAGTCAAGCAGTTTGTACTAACTTTCTTAGATAAGAAAAACATTTTGAGTTTGTATTTTTAAGTATTATCAATTGGCTTTACATTGTTTTAGTTTTGTCACACTGAGACCAAGCACATTTTTAAGACAAAAGACATCTTTTCTTTTCAGAACCATGTATCGGGAGGACAGAAGAGGAAGAATAAGATCTTCCTTTACAGTTTGCCTATTTTCAAACTCTTATCAAATTAATTAGTCTTAATAAGAAACTAAACTTTTACAGGTCCAATAAGCAGTTTAGAAGTTGTCATTTAACCAAAAATCACCTCTAATAGCTCATTAGCAAGTCCAAAGTTAATCAGCAGTTTTTACCTTAAACATTTTAGACTTTAAGATCAGAAAAACACAGGGAAATAGAACTTTTTCCCTAGCATGAACCAAACAGTTTTTCAAGGTGGACAAAGGGAGATTCCAGTCCCCCCACAACTGGAAGGCAGCAGAGACATACCAATAATCTCAGCACTGGAAAAAATACTCCAGGCAGCTGCTTAGTGAGACCAAAGGCAGTCTTTTTTACCAGCCAGCTGTAGTGGACCCCTTTAATTATTAATCCCCAGCATTTTGTCTTTTTCTCTTGACTGTGACCAAGGAGGGTTAGCTGGAGAAGGTGCCATTTATGGCCAAATTGGGCTAGTTTTTTTGAGAATGTGGCTTAAGGGCATGTCCCATGGAATTGAGATAGAGCATTTTATGGTCTCTGTAGCAATAAAAGAAAAGTACCCGCAATAGCAGTGCAGAGACAAAGCAGGGACATTCCTGCAGTAAAGTCAGAGGTCATCCCATCCGACCAGGACCATATATCATGGTCTCTTGGCTCTCAACTCTAGGATATAGGAGAGATGTCGAGACTTGGGTCTCAGTGACTGACTAAGAGAAGCAGCAGGTGAGATAGGAGAAAATTACTCCTGAATATTTGTCTCAACTCTAGGATGCAGGAGAGATGCGTGCCCCTTTTGCAAGTCTGACGAGGAGGCTCCCATCTGCAAAAAGGAATGAAAGCGGGTGTCCAACACCAGCTTCTTTCCCCAAGGGTGGACAAAACCTATAATAGGCCAAATTAAAACCTATAGACAGGTCAAATTATGGATTTAGGGTCAAATTGAACCCAATTTTTAATCCACTTCTCCCTTCCTTTTACCAGAGGTGTCCCTCCATTTAAACTTGGAGCTCTAACTGTGAGTGATTAACAGTTTCCTCGCATAGGGTCTACTGGACTTAATCACTCCCTTACCAGCGTGACCAATTTGATCTTGGCACTGTCTGTCTCCCACCGAACAGACAGGCGTGGGGTGCCTGGGCTTTGTGGGATCCTACCGGCGTCCCCTATCCAGTCCTTGTACAAAAGGGTTTATATTCTACTCTCCTCGTACCCTGAACACTCCTGAACAGTAGAGACTCAACACAAGCCACAGACCGAGTCCTGCAACCTAATTTCTAATGATGCTCATTTGTCAGACAGCAAAACTGATTTTTTTTTTTTATTTAAGCCATAGCCCTTGAAGCGGCAGTAGCCCAGAGCCTGATATTTACTTGTCTTAAACTCCCTTTTGGAAAACTGCCATGAGACAAATTTATAATACCAAAGGTATAATTAATTAGCTGGACCTAGGATTTGAGGCAAAACTCTACATACATCTCTGTCATAATATGAAACTCAGCCTCTTCTGCCTGCGCCAACCAGCAGGATTAAAACAGACACCAGGGAAAAGGCTCCCAGGGGTGCCCCAAGATTTTTATAAGACCATTTTATACCTTATGACTTATAAGTTGCCTTGATAGAAGCTGAAAGAAGTCCGTCCTATAGGGGAGGGATCAAAAAAGGTGAAAGTCCCTTTTTTTGTTTTTTTACTGTTTGGCCTCCGTGACTCTCGCCTAGGTGCCGACCTAGCAGAACGCCTTGTCTGAGCCATCAGATCTCCTGGGTGTCCAGGGTTCCAAGGGTCACAGCTTGGTCGTTCTGAGCACCCTAGGAGTCCACAGACGATAGAGAAAAGTAGGAATCAGTGACAAGAGAGTCCCGACATTCCCACTCAGCAAGTGGGGCATCAGGAAGCCTTGCCAGCTGAGAAACCTGTCACCCGAGACTTTAAGAATGGCGGCCTCACGCTAGTCGCTTTTACCGGGCCGGCGGGTGCCGAATAATTTTTTTGCAATTAAATAAAGGACAGAGAAAAAGTTTGTGAAATGTCTACTGCCTGTCTGAAGCCCACAGGTAACAGAGAAGTAAAATCAGTTGCATTGCAAGAGAAGGAAGAATAGGGAGGGGGGAGAGAGAGAGAGAGAGAGAGAGAGAGCGCACGCGCAAGGAAAGATATGGAGCCATCCAAATAATCCTAACAGGGATCTGAGGCCAGCGTAGGGTTCTGTGTCGGATCCTGTGTGGTGCTTAGTGAGGACTGAGTTTCCCAACTGTCACATTGGGACCATTCATCCTCTACTGGGTCTCGGCAGCTCCCCTCTGCTGAGGCAAGGGGGATGGCCCGAGCTGCTGGGAGATCAGCCCCTTATGTGCAGCTCCCGGACGGCCTCTACATAATGCATGTCCCTAGCTCTTCGGAGACCGGAGTCCCTCATACGACAACAACCAGACTTTTATTCTTTGACTGGCAGATGGGCTAGTCCCCTTACCTGGTCTGGTCACCAGTTTATCCTTTCACAGGAGATTTTAAGGCAGTCGCCCTTTGGCACTTACTGACTGTCCTGTGCCCTTTTTATGGCCTCTTTGATGGCTCCGAGAGAAAGAAAATGTTTAGCAAGAGAAGTTTAGGACAAGCTGAAGATAGAAACAATTTGTGCCTCTCGGCTGACTTACCTTAAATCTTGTGAGATCCCGGACGAGCCCCCAAAATGATACTGGAATTGTCAGGCCTAGTCTCCCAGCCAGGAACAGATCCCAGGCTGCAGGGCAGCGCTGAGCCCCAGCCACTAGACCCCTACGGGCTGGTGTCTCACGAAGCCACAGCAGGAACTTCGCAGACGCTCAGGCAAGCAAGGGAGAAGAGGCAGGTTTGTTTATAGAAAGAAAAAGTTTATTGAGGAGAAAAAGAACAGAAATAAAGTGGGACTCCCAGGCCAGGGAACCAGGCCTGGGAGGGGCAAGGAAGCCAAAGTGGAGTCGTGTCTCAGGGACTATAGACCTTCTTTCCCTCATTATTCTAAAGCTCCACCAGTCTCTTTGTGATTGGTTAGTTCTCGGCTGTCTCACTTAATTTGCTACTGAGTGGGGGATCTTCACATTCCTTATCTAACAGGTCTGTCTTTCCCCATTTGTTGCATCTTTATCTTTATGGCCCAGTCTTCTGGATGGGCATCCCTGCATTGAAGTTAAACAGCTGCCCTTCTAATGTGTCCATAAATTAAACCACTCTCCATTTCCCCAATCTCTACCTCCCTTTACCACCTGAAGGAAACCAGGACCATCATTAATATTGTCCGTGGTCCTGAGATGTTTGTTTTTCCTAGTGGAATGGGTTACTTTCCCTTGGTTGTCCTTATCTCTGAAGCCTCCCTAAATTCTTCAGAGGTCCCCTCCTGCACTCTCCCTAAAACTGCCTAATTTCTAGCTTGCCCTGTGTCTCAATTCCATAGAAGAGGGTGTGAGATAAGTTGGAGCTTTGTAAGGTAAGTAAATTATTAGGCCTTTCTGCCCTCCCACCATTAGGAATGATGATGGATCCCTGTGGTCCTGAATGCATGCCTGATGGCGGGCACCTGGAGTAGGGTGTGGGCATGTGTAAGTAGGTTCACCTGGGCTGAGGACTGGGGACTTATAAGGGGATCATCACCGGGATTCCAGGAGAACCACGAGAAGAGAGAGAAAACGGAACAGCAAAGCAGAAGCCACGAGAGAACACCGGAGAGACCAGAAAGAGTGAAGCTTCGCTGTGGGGTAGGAGGCCTTCTGGCCTCCCGGACCCCCTATCTGCCGTGTACCTGCTAAAATGCCAAATAAAGCCTTAAAAAGTCACCGAGGGTTCAGGACTCTCCTCCTTTACCCTATCTGATAGAATCATAGAAAACCTGCTCTGTCATCATCCTTGCTGCTATAAGCTTTAAGGACTGAACCCTGGGACTGTGCTGCCTTCAAGGAGCAGGGGGAGGTGAGAATCAGGAAAGGGACTCAGCAGGGGACCAAGTTACAACAAACTCAAGAAGGGAAAACCCTCAAGAAAGGAAACCCAAACAAGATGGGGATGGTTTCAAGATGAACTTAGGGTATCCTTGTAGTAGCTGGAAGGCACAGAGTTGGTTCTCTATGATCTGAGAAAAGGGGTAAAGGAGAGTCCTGGAGCCCTTGGTGGCTTTCTCAGGCCTTTACTGAGCTTTTACATTAGTGCAGCAACCAGGTACACGGCAGGCAGAGATGCCGGGGGCCCAGGAGGCCGGTAGGCCTCAAAGCGCCAACCAAGTCTTCACTCAGGGCTTCTCTGGCCTTCTTTCTCCCCTTCTCTCTCTTGCCTCCCTCTCCTGCCTCTACTTCTCTTTATGAATATCTCAATACTGCAGTCATGGCCCACACAAATAAACAACATAACTTATAATAATGTAACAAATGCAGGTGCCCCATCAGGCAAGGCAATCCTAACTTGGGAACAGAAAAGCCTGAAAATCATTTACCCACAATCCACCCCCGCTGGGTTTTCTGCTATATAGTCCACATATGAGTTATATGTCATTTTCCCTTGTTAAAGCACACCGGTGCCGAGTCCAAAAATGACCGAGATGCAATGTAAGGGCAAGGATCCATCATCTATCCTGATGGCGGGAGGGCAGAAAAGCCTGACATTTTTCCTTACCCTACACCCAAGTTCGATGCAAAAGCAAAGGTGGCCTTTATTAGCTAGCTCAAGCTAGGGTCTGAACCCCCAGAGTGGAACTGACACAGTGGCCATGCCCAGACAGGGTTGGACCTGTAAAGGGCAGGAATGACACAGTGCAGGTTTTCTATGATCCAACAGACGGGGTAAAGGAGGAGTCAGAGTCCTCAGTGGTTTTTTGCAGGTCTTTATTGGGGTTCACCAGCATATGGCAGGCAGGGGTGCTGGGGGGCCGGGAGGCTGGCAGTCCTCCCAGCCCCCAGCAAGGCTTCACTCTATCCTGGCTCTCCGGTGATCTCTGCTTCTGCTCTCGGCTTCTCTTTCGGCTTCTGTTCGTTCTTGGCCTCTACTGGCGTCCCCATGACGCCACCCTTAAAAGCACAGTCTTAGCCCAGGTGAATCCCATCTACCTATGCCCACACCCTACTCCAGGTGCCCGCCATCAGGCATGCATTCAGGACCGCAAGGATTCATCATCTATCCTAATGGCGGGAGGGCAGAAAAGCCTGACATTTTTCCTTACCCTACAGACCCCGAGCACCATAATTAAGCAGTTTAAATAGGCATACAAAATGGGTCCCTTAGGGTAATCTGACAGCTCCTGATGTGGATTCTAGGAATCTGACTGTTAGGATAATCTAACGGTTACGAATGCAGGTTTGACTGTTAGGATAATCTAACAGGAGCAGGGGTAGGTGAGAATCAGGAAAGGGACTCAGTAGGGGGTCAAGTTACAAAAAACTACCCAAGAAAGGGAAACCAAACAAGATGGGGATGGTTTCAAGATGAACTTAGGGGTGTCCTTGTAGTAGCTGGAAGACACAGAGCTGGTTCTCTATGATCTGAGCAAACGGGTAAAGGAGAGCCCCTGAGCCCTTGGTGGGTTTTTCAGGCCTTTACAGACGCTGGTTCTTAGAATCTAGGATTCCAGGAATTGCAACCTCACTGTCAGTTAAGCTCTTAAATGGCTGCTGTACTTTAAAATGGCTGTTGTTATGCTCTATTCTTACACCCTTAGCAAACATAAACAATGTAGCCATGGCCCACAAAAAAAAAAAAAAAAGACAATACAAAAAAAACAAGTAAGTTCAGGCAGGATACCAACCTATTGTCAAAAGACTATTATTGGCACCACATGATCCACCACTACTGATGCAGAAGGCCCTGCTCCTACAAGGGAGGGAAACCACTCAGGCATGTGTCTCACGCCAGGAGCTATCAGGCTTCCTGGCCTTCTCTGGCTGTCATCTCAGTCACAAGCCAGACATAGCACCCACCCCCAGGATGCACTCACTCTTGGATTGGCGATTCTATATTTTTGGGGTAATCGCCCAATCCTCAGGGTTTTCTGTCTGCGGTCACTCCAACACTCGGCTTTCACAGCCACCAATGCCACATGCAGACCCCTGCACTCAGGCTAACCCATTTTTGCACAAGCACATGGGTCGGGGATCCATGGACACAAGCTCTCTTGGGCCCCCTCTTTGTGGGCTCCACCACAAGCCATGTTCCCCACCCGTCCCCCAAGGACAGTATCCTCAGTTCCTCATCCTTAATCAACAGTGAGCAGGGCATCACCCACAGGTGATTTTAAGAGAGTCACTGACCTTCTTTAGCACAGTTGGGCTGCTTACCAGCTGCTCAGGGCTTCCCAATCTCAGCACCAGCTTTTGCCTTTTTATGTTGGCTTTTGATCTATCTCACCTGCCTGGCTGCTGAGAACTTGGTGAGGGCTTCCTCCCTCAGCCTCCTGGGCTCCTCTCATGCCTGCCCCTTCCTATACTCTGGCCATTGCCTCTCTGGGATGTGGCCCTAGGATTGCTGGGCAGTACACAGGCTGCTTTTAAACACTGAGGCCCACTGGCTGCTGCAAGCCAGCTGTAGCAGCCTGGGTGTCAGGGGTTCCTGAAGGATGGGATGACATATATGCAATTGTAGAAAATGTGGGGGAGGGGGAGTGAGGGGGAGTGAGGAGACGCAAACACCTGATCAGGGTGCAGACATCATTCTGCTGAGGGTCTCAGCAGCCCTTTTTTTATACATTTCAAGCAAAGCAGGAGAGTGCATAAGCATATGCATTAAGGTAGGAAGATAACAATCATCACATGTTTTCAAGAGTAGCCAAGGGTCTGTTTGCCTTCCTGCAGAGGTCCTGACTGAAAGGTTCGGCGTGGTAAAGAAAAGGAGAGCCAGGCTAAATTTCTCAA
>NW_023602073.1:48828911-48882400 GCF_014898055.3 Talpa occidentalis | reverse complement strand
ATCCACACCAGAGCCTGAGGGGATCCCCTCCCCTGAGGGACCCACAGTCTCCTCCAGAGGAGGATTGTACATGGGCACAGAGGGCTTCTGGGGCCCAATCTCCAGGGGCAGAGGTCATGGACACGTCTCCAAAACAGCAGACAAAATATGGAAAGAGAGTCCCAGAAAGGGACTCAGGAGGGAAGAAGATGTGGGAGCCATCAGTCATGTCATAGAAGGAGACGTCCCTTGACATAGTCCAGGAAAACGCCCACCTTGTGGGGAACCTGCCTAAGGGGTAGCAAAGTACGAGGGCTAGTGAAGGCTTTGAAGACATTTTCAAACAGCCCCACAACCCAGAAACCATCCATGGGGGATGGAGCCTTGTATCTCATTTTCTCATCTTCCCTCCAGACCCCGAGCACCCACTCACTGCTGTCCCTACTCCTGACCTCCACTTCCCAGTAACAGCACCCTGATGTGATGCCCTCAAGACCCAAGCCAAAAATCCATTTTTCATGCCATCATGTTGCAGGTCATACTCTTCTTGTCAGGAGAGAGCACAATATTGGAATGGAAAGGACTTGGATCCAGAGTGACAGACCCTGCAGAGAGAGGGAACCATTACTCAAGGACTCCCCTGCTGCCCCATAGCAAGGGCACAACAACCTCAGCCCAGATACTTAGTTTTTTGGAGGAGGGTATGATCCCTAAAACAAGACTCTGGTGACCCTAGCCCACAGTCTACCAAGCAAGAGAAGGAAACAGAGACTTATTGGTGGTCAGAGATGTCACAGGACCATCCTGGGGACCAGCCTGGACTCCAAGGACTAAGGAGCTCCTTCAGCACGCATGACCAGTCACCCCAGGCCCAGCTGTGTGACGTCATAGCTGCACCCACCCCACCCCCACGGAGGGTGCAGAATCTGTGTCCACACAGAGAACAGAAGGAAAGGCCAGAAGCTGAGCAGCCCCAGAGAGAACAGAGTCACTCACAGGCCCGGAACTGCTCCTTCCGCCAATCTGCAAGAGACACACATGTCACGTGAGGGACTCTAGATACTCACACATCAGGGCCCACGCATAGTTTTCTATAAGACAGTAACAGAATTTACAGATGAAAATATTTGCAAACATTTAGTTGATGCATCTATCTTTTAGATTCACACATGCGCGCGCACACACACATCATGATGCAACCTTCCCCGACAGTTGAACCATAAAGCTGAATACCCAGGCTGGAGAGCCTGGACACCAACTGAACAAATGACCATCAACTTATACTTTTCAAGTCACCAGCCACAAGCCCATCCAGTACTGGGAGCCGCACTACTCATGTCGTCTGACAAAAGTCCTGGCACAGGGCAGATTTCTGAAAAATCAGGAATCTCGTTAGCTGACTCCAAGATTCTCCTCATTTGTTTATGGCTAGTTTCTACCATTGCTAAAATACGCATTTAATAGTAAAACTGCAAATACTGATCAATCACTGAATAACCAATTTGATGACAAATGGCACTGCATGATACAAATATTACATTTTTCATAAAATTAGTAGTCCTCTGCCAAAAAGGCAGCAATTCAACATTTGGCTTTTACATTAACCAGTGAAAAACTCTTCTGGAAACAAAAGGTTGTAAACATCTATCGCCAAGTCTTATAGAGATGTGGTCTTTTGAGGCAAGAGCTAATTGGAGAAAGAAATTCCTTTACTTTAAAGTTAAAGATAACAGTTGGGTGGCAGAGGCGAGCCATGCTCCAAGTATAAGAAAATTCCTGATAAACCAGGAGATGCTATAGTTGACTCCTGCTAAATTCTTCCTGTTTGTTTAGGGCTAATTCCCTTGGATGTGACAATTGGTATGGTAGCTGTTAGAGTATGCATTCAAGAATAAGTCAACAGCAATTTTGTGACTGGTTGAGCTAGTAATCACCGCAGCACAAATAATGCACTCGGAAATGGTCAATGTTACAACTACTGATATGTCACATATGGACCATTTTTGAGAATCAAAGGCTATAAACATCTCCGCCCCTGCCCCTGATAAAATATTTGTAGTTCTTTAGAACAACAACCAGCAACCTTATGGAAGAGGAAATTGCCCCCTGATCTTATAGTTAAATATGGAAACTAGGCTGACTAGATAAAGTAGAGTGATAGGTAGAAAACTCCTTGTTTAGATTAGGAGACTTTCTCCCTTAATTGAGAGTTGGGGGCTAGGGAAGAGTCAGTGTGGCTTGCCTGGCATTAACGCCCTCCAGGCCCTTGGTTCCTTAATATCAAATCAATATTAAAACAATATACTATAGATGATGATTTCTATATAAAAGCCTTCTGTTTTTTACTTTAATCAATTAGTTATATGTTAGTCTAAACTTTATAGGTTAGTTAGAAATAATCTCTTTGTTTCCCTTCTCCCAGGTAACTTCTTGCCCTTTGTTTCCTCAAGCCCTTAGTTAATTGTTCACCATGGCAAACTTAGAAATGTTAGTTGCAGACACATAGGCTTTTTGTTAGTAATACAGTAACTGTTGAATTGTTTAAAGTAAATAACTACTTTGAAAACATTTGTTTAGTGTTGCGAGCCAGCCGCAGCAGTCTGGGTGTCAGGGGTTCCTGAAGGATGGGAAGGCGTCTGCGCAATTGTAGAGAAAATTAGTAAGGAAAGGGGGAGAGGGAATGAGGAGACGCAGACACTTGATCAGGTGCTGACATCATCCTACTGAGGGTCTCAGTAGTCCTTTATTTATACCAAGCAAATCGTGAGTACACAAGCATAAGGTAGGAAGATAACAATTATCACATGTCCTTTTTCAGGAGCCGCCAAGGGTCTGTTTGCCTTCAGTCAGAGGTGTAACATTTATTATTCTTTGTCTTAAAGAAGGCACAGTTGCTAAACAAATGTTTTTAAAATAGTTATTTACTTTAAACAATCTAACAGTTATTGTATTACTAGCAAAAAGTGTAAGTGTCTACAATTAACATTTCTAAGTTTGCCATGGTGAACGATTAACTATGGGCTGAGGGAAACAAAGGGCAGGAAGTTACCTGGGGGAAGGGAGACAAAGGTGTGAAACCAAGCATAAATATTCTTAGCCATTGCTTTGTCATTTTGTGTGTAACTGCCATTTTAGAATTTCAGGTCTTGCAGGTCTTGCTGTCCCGGGAAAAGACTGCATTCCAGAGATAGTTTGGACCCTCACTCCACCCTTACTCTCTGGTCACCAATGAGGGTAAACTTGCTGTAATTGGAGCTGCAGGTTGGAGCTGCATCTTGGCCTGGCCAGTCAGCTTAGAATGATAGCCTGGCAAAGTTGGAGAACTCATCCTTGTAGCCAATGAGTAACTGCCAGCATAATTTAACCTTATTAAAAGACCCCTGCTTCCTTTGTTCGGGACTCTCGGTATCTGCCACTGCGTTGGTAGGTGCCTTGAACCCGGACTCGAGTCTGAAATAAACTCCCTTTTGTGTTTGCATCAGCTGTCTTTGGGTTCTTGGAGGCTATGCTCGCCAAGTCTGCTGACCTTGGGCACAACATTTTGGGGGCTCGTCCGGGATCGGCTAGCACAGACCCCAACCACCAAACAGCTGAAGGGAGCCATTAAAGCGTGCACGACGGGTGGGTGCCAATACTCGCCCAGGTAAGATTTGTTTCTAGTCTGCAGACCTGTATTTGCATTGAGTACCTGTGAAGTAGCCGGAAAAGGCTCAGGTGGACGCACTGATAAGAGCCTCCGGCGTGGACCGCGGGAGACATCCCCGGACCACCAGATTGTTTAGAAGCTGTTTGTGCTCAGTACCTGTAGCCAGGAGAGGCTCGGTGAATGCACTAAAGAGAGCCTCTGGCGTGGACCGTGGGAGACGTCCCCGGACCACCTGATTGGCTATCCCCTGTGGGGCAGCACTGGGGTAGCATTTGTGTTTGTACTGAGTACCTGTAAGGGGCCTGTTTGAAAAATTTGTTTTTGGTTCGTTTCTTGTAACTTTGGTGTTTGTCTTTACCCAGGGACCTCTGGTTTTGTTCCTGGTGTTTGTTGTCCTTGTTGCATTTGTGTGTTCGTAATCATGGGTCAGGCAATGCCTACTCCACTGTCTTTGGTCACAGTCAAGGCTAAAAGTAAAATGCTGGGGACTAATAAGTAAAGGGGTCCACCACAGCTGGCTGGTGAAAAAAACTGCCTCTGATCTCAATAAGCAACTGCCTGGACATTTTCTCCAGTGTTGAGATCATTGGTATGTCTCTGCTGCCTTCCAGCTGTGGGGAAATTAGACTCTCCCTTTGTTCACCTTAAAAAAAAAAAAAAAAACTGCTGTGTTACTTTGCACTTGCTAACTGAAAGGTTTGGTGTGGTAAAGAAAAGGAGAGCCAGGCTGAATTTCTCAAGGGAGAGAAAAATTTATTGCACCCCAGGCAGACCTCACATACCCAAGGTGGGGGTTAGCGAAGCTGTGTATGGCGGGAAAAAGTTTATAGGGCGGAGGGAGTTTCTTTGTCTAAACAACAACAAAAATTTGCCTTTTGTTTTAAAAATGTGCTTAGTCTCAGTGAGTCAGAACTAAAACAATGTAAAGCCAAATAATAATTACTTAAAAATACAAACTCAAAATGTTTTTCTTATTTAAGAAAGTTAGTACAAACTGCTTAACTTTGAAATTGTGGTCTTTGTTGGACTCTAGGTTTTAAAATAAGGGTTAAAAATTAAATACTTGTTCTATGAAAAAATTCTAACTTCTATGTTATTAAAGACCTGCTTGATATAAAAAGGATATTAAAAACTTGCCTACATAGATGTGTCAAACTTTTTAAAAAAAAATTGTTATTAAAGAACTGGAGTTTACTAAATTGTAGTTTCTCAGTGTTTTTGCAAATATAGGTAAAAAATAACTGTTTCTTTAAAATTGCACGTGGCCAAAAATTTTAAATAAATTAAGAGATCTCTTTGTTCTTGCTTTTTGCCTCCGGAGGATTAATTATAAATGGCGCCTATAGAAAATCCTAAATTTTGAAATCGTAATCTAAAATTGTGGTAAAAATAAACTAATTCAAAATTTAATGGTTTAAAGCATACATGCCTTAAGGTTTGAGTGTTAAAAAAATTTTGGTGCTTTGCTTTGTTTAAATGTGTTTACTTGTGCTATAGGAAAAAAATAATAATTAACCTGGCCTATGCTAACAAACAAACTTACTTATAGGCTTTTATCTAAACTTGTCTTGATAAGATCTTGTTCCAGGAAGACTAATCTACTTGTCTTTTCCCCTTGGAAAAAACAACATATAGTCTCCCAGTAAATGACTAGGTTTCTTTACAAAATTCAAGGTAACACCTAAAGCCATATGGACAAGTTACTGGAAAAATGTACATGGTATTAGGTATCTATTTTTTTCTTTTCTTTCTTGCTTTTGTCAATCTATCTGTAACAGGGTGGTCCCCAGGAAAGGGGGAGGTTCCAGGTTCCCTACCCCACCCAAGGGAGGGAGGAAGAAAACAGGATAAAAATCCAAAAAGAGACCTGAAGGAGGCGCATGGAGCCTAGAGACATGTGAAAAAACTGCGCTTGTCTTTTGGTCGTGGACTGGGTGACACAGATGTGGGTGAGACCCGTGGGGAGGTGACAATGGCAACTTTTATCTTGATTTTGATTTTGCTCTTTTCCTTCCGGGCTTGTCTGGTTGTTTCTAACCCTTTTCTGTGTGTCCCCACTGGAAGATGCTTTAGACTTGTTGCAGGCTTTGGGGCCTTGCTCTGGGCCAATCCCATTTGGACGGAGTTTTACCCACGAAGGAACCGGTAACTTTGGGTGCATAATTTAGAAACTAAATTCTTTGCCTTTCCTGTGTTGTTTCCTAATTGGAGTAAAGTTCCTTCCCATTAAAGTCTCATATGTTTTGTGTTGATGCAGCTGATGGCAAAACTATTTAGAACAGGCAGGTTTGCGGGGTCTGGGCTGCTCCTCTCCCTGCCCTGTAACATGTCTAGTGCTTGCCTAAAAAAAAAAAAAAAAAAAAATTAAAAATATGTCTAAGTTGTGCAGTCCAAAGAGATAATAAACAGCTATTACGATGTTTTACAATGCAGAAATTAGAAACCAAAATGTAATAATTCTGAATACAAGTAAAATAAAGGTAGTGCCTTATACTATTGTGTGTTTTTTTTTTTTTTTTTTAATTCTTTTCCCAGGAGTCCTGTATCTCTGTATTTTGGCTTTGACTCTATAAACTGTATAATGTAATGATTGTTTTTAATAGTCTGGACTCTGGTTAAAAATTAGTATAAAAATTTTAGCTTCTTAAGTAAATTTAAAAGTTTCAGTTTTGTATTTTATAAAATCCCTTGCCTTTTTGGTAATGCATTGCTGGATTTTGGTAATTGCCTATTCATTGCTTGGTTTAAAAAAAACCAACTCTTTTATCCCATGTGCCCCTGGCAAAGAGGTGTTATATGCAAAAGTGTGTATGTGGGAAATAGTAGCATTTTAGACACAGGACAGGTGAACAAGGTAAAGTAAAATGATTTATATCAAACACCTGTTTTATAGTTAATGACAAAAATGGTGGAAAACTAGTTAACTTGTTCACAAGAGAGGCAGCATGATAACTTTTGCATTTCCTGTATTTTTCTCTGCAGTATTATATGTACACACTGTGTAAAAAAATGTTATAATGTTTAATTGTTCAGAATTGGAAAAATATTATTCACTGTTTTGGTGTCACTTAATATCCAAGTGGTCTCTGGTCTCTATTTTATAGAGACTGTATAAAACCTATAAAAATGCATGATTAAAATATATATGTTTTAGCCAGCCTTGTTCTGACATCAGGTGCAGGCTCTGGAAACTAAATTAAGGGCCTAAAAAAAAAAAAAAAAAAATCCTTTTAACACTTTTATTGAATATGGCCTTCAAGGCCTACAGTAATATGGAGGAGACTAGCTAGACTAAAAAAAAAAAGGGAGAGAGGCAAGAAAAGGGCCCAGTAGATGGCAGTTGCCATCACAGTGCTCTGCCACCTCAGATTCACCCAAGGCCCCATGCGCCCTAGGGCATTCGGGACCTCAACCTCTCATGGGCTGCCAGCTTGCATCCACTGCCAGCAACCAGGACACCTCAGCTGCAAGAAGCTGTCCCCAGGGCCATGCCTTCGGTGCCATCATACAGGGCACTGAAAAGAGGGACTGTCCCTCTCTCCAGAGAGGGAGGGGGCCAGCCCAAACCATGGGCCATTATGGGAGGACAGGCTTGACGGTCAGCTGCCTCTGATGAAGAACCCAGTGCAGGAAAAGACCTTCTCTGAAGAAGCCCAGAGGTGAGACAAGCTCCCCTGTTTACTGTTTATATGAATAAGCCTCGGGTGACCCTAGAAGTGGCAGACAAAAAGATCATCTTTTTGGTAAATAAGGGGCCACTTGCTCTGCCTTACTCCAATTCTTTGGATTGACCTACTGGTCGGCTGTCCCCCTCACTAGTACAAATGGCCAGACTGAGCCAAGACACTTTATAGCACTGCTACCTTGCTCGCTATGAAGCTACTTGTTTGTACATTTTCAGTGGTTAAATAAAATACAGAATGGCTTTGTATTTTTTGTCATTGACAAAATTGCACCAGAAATGTTTATACAGGTATATTTTTAAAACCGTTTTATAAAACATAAAAATATAATTGTAAAGAATTTTTGTTTGCATGATCATGGTTGGCCAGGTCTCATCGTGCATTAATGTTGAGCATCGATGCACAGGAACTGTTCATTGTAAATTTTGGTTGGTACCGGTGAGTCTGTGATTTGGCAACTTGTCTGTTCACGTTTGAAAAAATTATGATGTAAAATTTCCATTTTCTGTAAAAATAGGTGCAATAATAGTCAAAGTTTTAATGTCCTGAGTCTTCATCTTGAAGGATTACCTCATTATGTTAAAATTTAATATTTTATGTACTAACATTTAAAGGGCCACATTTTAATAACTAAAGTAAAATTAAGTATGTATAAAACCCTAAAGCCCTAGACCTATTAATGGCTAAAGTTAAAAAAATTGTGACCTCCTTACTCTTGAACCTCATCACTCTTGAACTAAAATCTTTTGTTTTTGTTTTTCTCTTGCTTGGGCCTTACATCCTCAGTGCCTTCGTTTAGGTCATTTCTCGCCTGGAGACCATCGAACTATGACTCTTCCACTGTCCTTTCGAGGTCCCTAAGATCGTCGCCCTGCGGTGGAGCCCTGACTGTTTCCCCTCATCGCCCACTTTCAGCAGGAAGCAGTTACTGATCAGAACGACGCCCCTTTCCCTGACTGCAGTTAAGGGTTCCATTCGCAGAAGGGGAGGACTAAGACATAGGACAAGTTAGGGTAATTAGGCAGTTTTAGGGACAGTGCAGGAGGGGACCTCTGAAGAGTTTAGGAAGGCTTCAGAGATAAAAACAACTAAAGGAATGTGTTAACGTTGGCCTTGGTTTCCTTCAAGTGATAATGGAGAGTGTTTTAATTAGAGCAGCAGACTCACCTATGCAAGGAGAAAATGAGAAGGAATTGGTATTAAGACTGGTGGCGGCAGCCTGTTTTATTCAATAACTGATGTTTAGTGACCAGATGAATAACTCTGTGACTGGCTAACTAAAAAAAATCCCTTGTTTGAGCAGAGTAATTCTCATTTGTAACTGAAGATAATACCTCTTGCTGACTAGATAGATGGTTTAGCGTCTGATTTTCAGAGGTCGTGGTCTGAAATGACCCAGGAAAAAAGTCAATGTTTTGTATAAAAATGACAATTTTTCAACTTTGCTGGACCTATAAACCTGTAAATGAACAATACATAGCACATTATGTGTGGCTGAACTTAACCATAATTTTGAGACTGACCTACTGATAAAAGGCTTGGTAGCTGTGTTATAGAATAAATTTGTGCTTGGCCTGATACTACAGAACTCTGGTTATGTAAAGGTTTGAAATGGCTTAGTGTTTGTACAGGAGAAATAATATTTTAAGGTCTGGGAATCTTAGTTAATGTTAAAGCAGCTTTTTACTTCTGTAGTAGAAATGTTAGGGGGAAAAGACAACCTGTTTTATATCGGGGCTGCCCTATAACAGAAAGATACTCTGATGATGACATTGCAGATAAGTAAGACTGAGTAAGTTCCACTGAGACCTGTAAGGAATGCTGTGAACCAGTCAGCTGTGCCTGAATAGACTGGGTACCTGAAGGCCGCTGATGGTGTTTTGAGGCAGCAGTATCTGGCCTTACATCAATAAAAATCTCCTTAAAAAAAAAAACATAATTACAAACCATTCAGCTCATGGTCCTCCACTCCCGATGTGCTCCCCTCCCTCTTATTGATTCACATAGCTTTGCTTTGTAACAGTTCTTACAAAAAAAAAAAAAAAAATGGGGAAATGTGAAACCAAGCATAAATATTCTTAGCCATTGCTTTGTCATTTTGTGTGTAACTGCCATTTTAGAATTTCAGGTCTTGCAGGTCTTGCTGTCCCGGGAAAAGACTGCATTCCAGAGATAGTTTGGACCCTCACTCCACCCTTACTCTCTGGTCACCAATGAGGGTAAACTTGCTGTAATTGGAGCTGCAGGTTGGAGCTGCATCTTGGCCTGGCCAGTCAGCTTAGAATGATAGCCTGGCAAAGTTGGAGAACTCATCCTTGTAGCCAATGAGTAACTGCCAGCATAATTTAACCTTATTAAAAGACCCCTGCTTCCTTTGTTCGGGGCTCTCGGTATCTGCCACTGCGTTGGTAGGTGCCTTGAACCCGGACTCGAGTCTGAAATAAACTCCCTTTTGTGTTTGCATCAGCTGTCTTTGGGTTCTTGGAGGCTATGCTCGCCGAGTCTGCTGACCTTGGGCACAACAAAAGGAATTTTTTCTAACTAACCTACAAAGTTTAGACCAACATATAACTAATTGATTAAAGTAAAAAACAGAAGGCTTTTATTTAGAAATTATTATCTATATTGTTTTAGCTCGACCAGTCATAAAATTGCTGTTGACTTATTCTTGAATGCATACTCTAACAGCTACCATACCAATTGTCACCTCCAGGGGAATCAGCCCTAAACAAACAGGAAGAATTTAGCAGGAGTCAGCTATGGCGCCTCCTGGCTCATCAGGAATTTTCTTACACTTGGAGAATGGATCATGTCTGCCACCCAACTGCTATCTTAAAAGTAAAGAATTTCCTTCTCTAATTAGTTCTTGCCTCAAAGGACCACATCTCCATATTAAAGACTTGGCCAAGGGATGTTTACAGCCTTTTGTTCCCAGAAGTTTTTTCACTTGTTAATGTAAGGCCAAATGTTGACTGCCTTTTGGCAGAGAAAGACTAATTTTATAAAAAATGTAATAATTGTATTATGCAGTGCCATTTGCCATCAAATTGGTTATTGAGTAATTGATCAGTATTTGCAGTTTTACTTTTAAATGCATATTTTTAGCAATGGTAGAAACTAGCCATAAACAAATGAGGAGAATCTTGGAGTCAGCTAACGAGATTCCTGATTTTTCAGAAATCTGCCCCAAGCCCGGACTTTTGTCAGAGGACATGAGTAGCATGGCTCCCAATAGTTTAGCAACTGTGCCTTCTTTAAGACAAAGAATAATAAATGTTACACCTCTGCCGGAAGGCAAACAGACCCTTGGCTGCTCCTGAAAAAGAACATGTGATGATTATTACCTTCCTACTTTATGCTTGCGTACTCATGATTTGCTTAGTATAAATAAAGGACTGCTGAGACCCTCAGTAGGATGATGTCAGCACCCTGATCAAGTGTCCGTGTCTCGTTTCCCCTCCCTTACTATTTTCTCTACAATTGCGCCGATGCCTTCCCATCCATCCTTCAGGAACCCCTGACACCCAGGCTGCTGCGGCTGGCTCACAACAATCCAGCAAACTAGATTTTTTTGGAAAAGTTTTACAGGACATCAAAATGTTAAGGACTGAACGTGATTATAAAGAACTAAGAGAACTGAATGCACAGCTTCTCTCTGATGGAGGAGAAGCTACAACTCAGTGCAGGCCTGTGTATGGCTGATGCTCCTGCCCCTGGGAGCAAAGGCACAGCAGGGGCTGCCTGTGGAAGCCAAGAGATATGGAGCCTGGTAGTCAGAGCTTTATATTTTGTTTCCAAGTAAATCTCTTTGGCAAACAAAAAACAGTGAGAGAAAGAGAGACAGAGCTATACCTTGACTGAGCAGCACGTGGTGGTGACTGTGACATTGTTACAGGACAGGGAGAGGGGTAGCCCAAACCCCGCAAACCTGCCTATTTTAAATGGGTTCTGCCATCCGCCGCATCAACACAAAACATAGGAGACTTTAATGGGAAGGAACTTTAATACAACTAGGAAACAAGACAGGAAAGGCAGAGAATCTAGTTTCTAAATCAAGCACCCAAAGTTACCCGTCCCCTCGTTGGTAAAACTCCATCCATATGGGATTAGCCCAGAGCAAGGCCCCAAAGCCTGCACAAGTCCAAAGCATCTTCCAGTGGGGACCCACAGAAAAGGGTCAGAAACAACCAGACAAGCCTGGAAGGAAAAGAGCAAAATCAAAATCAAGATAAAAGCTGCCATGGTCACCTCCCCATGGGTCTCACCCACATCTGTGTCACGCAGTCCACGACCAAAAGGCAAGCGTATTTTCTTCACGTGTCTCTCGGCTCCATGTGCCTCCTTTAAGTATCCTTTTTGCTCTCCATCCTGATTTCTCCATTCCTCAGTCTCCTCTGCAGCTTCTTCTCTCCCTGCTCAGCTCCACCCTCCCTTGGGTGGGGCAGGGAACCTCCCCCTTTCCTGGGGACCACCCTGTTACAACATGAGTGAGGAGACTCAGGACACTCAGCAGAGGGTCCTGACCACTCAGGAGGGGTTGGAGAGGGCTCTAGGGGGAGAGATACATGCAGAATAGGGGACATGGACACACTGAGAGGATCAAGCACTAGTGACATCTCTCCACATTTTCATGGTGGTGGGAACAAACCATCCCTACAGATAGAGAAGAACATAAAAATATTGGATTGACTCATCTGTCTCCTACAAGAATAGCCCAGAGAGGTAGAAACTTCCAAAAGAAACCTCTCTGTAGGGCCTCCCCGGTGGCGCAGCGGTTGAGCGCTGGATTGCAAAGCTGCCCGCAGCCTCTGCAGCGCTGGTTCAATCCCCGGCTACTCCCCGGTCACCTGAGGAGGGTCCCACATGGCACGCAGACCTCTCCTGCCGCCCGCTGCTCCCCTCAGCAGTGTACTTCCGTCTTTCTGCCTGCTCTGCTCCCCGCTCTGGCTCTGGTGAATTCTCTCACCCTCCCACGCTTCTGACTGTACCCAGTGCTTGTATAAATAAATAAAAAAATAAAAAAAAAATCTAAAAAAAAAAAAAATACTGCAGGCACACACATGAAAGATTAATAAAAGGTTTATTTAAAAAAAAAAAAAGAAACCTCTCTGTAAAGCAGAGTAATGGCTCCAGAGATGTACATGTCCTCATCCCATGAACCCATAAATATGTGTCCTTAACAGAGAAAAGAGAAATCTGCAGGTGGGACAGAGATGGGGACCAGGAAAGGGGAGATTATTGATGATTACCAGGTAGAACCAATCACATGAGCCTTAACAGCCGTGACCCTGCCCCTTTGCTCAGAGACAGTCACATGGTGACGGCAGCAGGGCCATAAAGAGGGTGCACTGCAAGCTGTGTAGACAGAGGATGGGGTCTCTAGTCAATGCAGGGGACCCTAGATCCTGGGAGAGGAAGGGGCTCCTAGAAGGAAGGAGCTGCCAGACCCTGGAGTTAGTCCCAGGACACAGTCTCAGGTGTCTGCCCTGCAGGCGTGTGAGATGATAAACTGTGTGGGTGACGCTGCTTAGGGTGTGGTGACGTGGGTCAGCAGCAGATGGAGCTCTCATGCCCCATGTGGGGGCCCAGGCAACCTGAGGGCCCTGGCAGGGGAGGGTCTGGAGGGAGCACCAGGACCCCATGATGCTTGTGGAGAGATGAGGACCCAGGAGTATCACCTGCTCTAGGGGAGGTGGAGGGAGAGAGAGGGGCCTGGAGAGCAGGCAGGGAGGGAAGGATGGGTGAGGAGAGGAGGACAAGGACATTGGGCAGGAGGAAGGAGCCAGAAGATTTATCAATTTGCTGAGCAGAGACAGACCCAGACCCTGACTCTGCTGTGGAGGGAGGGTCACCCACAAGCCCTAATGACCCGACGGGATGTGCCTGCCCCCCTCAGCAGGTACCACACAGGCTCTTAGACCAGTGGCCCCAGGGGAGCCCCTGAAATGACTGAAAGAGGAGCACAGACCTCTCTACCCCAAAGCCCCAAGGCCATGTCATCCCCCACCCCACACCTGCCTGGGAAGGAGGAAGCAGGTCATTCCCCAACACTCAGGTCAGACACAGCAAGACTCTGAGAGGTCGTCAGGGGAGAGCCTAAGCTTCCCAACCGTGTGAGCAGAGAGGCGGAGAGAGGAGAATCCAGGATCCACATTTTCAGGAATAAGAAACAACATCTTCTTGTGCACATGGTGTGTAAATGTGTGACACCAGCCGCACCTGCACAAGCTCACTCAGAGAAACTGGCATTTCCATCTTTGTTGAATTGTTTGGTAAGAAACAAGAACATGTAGGGGCCTCCCTGGTGGTGCAAGTGTTTAAGATGCAGCACTATGAAGCTAGCCACAGCCACTGCAACATGAGTTCGACCCCAGGGAGCTACCCACATGGCTCAGCAGACCTCTCCTGTCTCTCCTGCTGCTCCCCTCAGCAGTGTATTTCAGTCTGTCTGCCTGTTCTGCTCCCTACTCTGTCTCTGATGAATCCTCTCACCCCCCACAATTCTGGCCTGTACCCCAGTTCTTGTATGCATAAATAAAGAGATCTTTAAGAAAAAAGACAAAGGAAACAAAAACATGTAAAATGACTGGGTAGCCCGGTGACCAACTTGAGGAAAAATGGGATTTTAAATTTACCAGTCTTCATCCAAGACAGTAGGTGACATACAAATACAACTTCATAACTCTTGCATTATATTAAAAAAAAGAGGGAGTAGAGAAGGAAAAAAAGTGGCAGAAGGAAGAAAAGGAGAAAAGAGAGGTGGCATTTAATTTGAGATACAGCCTGTCCAATACTGTTTATACAGTTCACTGCTCTAGTCAGTTAATTTTATGGCATACCTTTACCCAAAAATTTCTGTTTAGTTTACAAATAATATGAGATCACACATGTATCCATCTGAGAACCTGTCAATATGAAACTGTTATTTCTAGTGTATTAATGGCATTTCTTTAAAAATAAAAAGGGGGGTATGCCAAAAAAAAAAAAAAAAGGCCTATGCTAAAATGCATGACACATGATTTCAGCAGAGGCTGGAATGATGTAAAGACAACTCTGTGATTCTCACTGTGTGAAAATGAGTCCCCAGGAGAACCAGGGAGACTCTCAGGAGGGTCCTCACACCTCTGGTCCCCAGGACCCTTCCCCACAGCCCCCCTCTCTGTGTCTGTGTCCAGGACCATAAACAAACCCCTGAGCAGGGAAAGGGCATGTGACTCAGGCTCAGGAGGCTCAGATCTCCCTTCACCAGCATCTCTGACCTTCCCTGCAGGACCCGGCGCAGACCCTCCCTGGGGAACTGGGCAGGAGGTGGAGGAGGGCGGAGCACCTATTAGGCCACTCACTTAGATGACTGCCTCAAAAATGTTTTTTTAAAACATAAGTTTTTTTTAAATACTTCAAAAAGGGGTCAAGGGGCCCATTCTATTTTATGACCAAACGTGGCACTGCCTCTCCTCTGCCCACACTCAAACATAGAGGCTGTGACCTTTGGCCTCACTTCAGTCCCTCTGTCCATCCAAACCTCTAGAAGGCACTTCTCCCACACACCTCTCTGCTTCCTTCCATGTCTGCTCTTCCTCCATACAATGTTTTTTCCTAATTTTCCCGCAACACATAATCTGGGAAACAATTAAAGTGATTCAAGTTTCTTCCTTTTCCAATCCTCATACCTTAACACCAAAAAAATAATAATGATCCCGGGCCTCCCCTGGTGGCACAGACTATTGAGTACCACACTGTGAAGCTGTCCGCAGCCTCTGCAGTGCTGATTCCATTCCAGCCAGCCAGTGAGGGTCCCACATGGCACAGCAGACCTCTCCTGTCGTGCTCACTGCTCCCCTCAGCAGTGTACTTCGTCAGTCTGCCTGTTCTGTTCCCCACTCTGTCTCTGGTGAATCCTCTCACCCTCCCATGCATCTGGCCTGTACCCTGGTTCTTGTATAAATAAATAAATCTTTAAAAAAATAATAATAATGATCCTAAGCATTTCAGAGAATTCTCCTAAAACAGAAGGTGATGGTTTTGAACACTTATATATTACATTTTTAAATTTGTCACACACACACACAGGGTTTTACATGTAATTTCAGACCTTTCACATACCCCACTCGGGAGTGATAAACACCCCAGAAGCTCTGACCTGGACTCAGAACACCTGCTCTAAACAACTGATTCCTCAGCAACCAAAAAGGCTTAGAGGGAAAATCCCATTTGACATGAACCAGAGCACGAGGAGACAGAGAACCAAGGAAAACAGGAAAAACCAAAACTAGATCCAAAATAGAATGGGATCCTGGACCCATGAGGATCCATAACCAAGGACCCCTTAGCAAGACCTGACTCTTACACAGACAAGCAGAATTCCTGAAACCTTCTGCAGAACAGCAATTCCTCACCCACAGAGTTGTCCCTGCTGCAGCCTCTCCTCACACTGACCCCACCCTGTCCCCACCCACAGGAAGACCAGGTGACAGAGGGTCAGAGAGTGTCCTGACCCAACATGACCTGTAGGGAGGACGGGGCAGGTGGAGGTAGGTCTGTGCTCACAAGTGGGGGGGGGGGGGCTGCAGTTCTCAGGAGGCTCCAGAGTGAAAGGAGGCCAGGAAACCCAACCCCTTCCTGGTGGGGTCCCCTGATAGAGAAGGGGCAGAAGGGAGGTTTGGAGGGGGTCTCAAGACCCTCAGGGCCACTCACCTGCGTACAGCTGGGCCTTCCTCCAGGCTGGAAGGGAACACACAGGTGAGACCTCAGCACAACCTCCTGCTCATGTGATCCAGGGGCCCTGGTCTCCCCC
The DNA here is from genome assembly GCF_014898055.3 of Talpa occidentalis. NCBI lineage: Eukaryota > Metazoa > Chordata > Mammalia > Eulipotyphla > Talpidae > Talpa > Talpa occidentalis. The sequence goes on along the minus strand of NW_023602073.1, from coordinate 48,866,298 downwards.
TGTTCTACATGTGAGACTCTCAAGCAGGTGGGGGCTGAGGGGAGAGTCTAAGAGGTCATGACCTCCTGCCCTGTGCAGACAGGGGGTGGTTGGAAACCTTGGGTCAGGTCAGGAGCCTGCAGGACAGACTGATCCTGCCCTGCCTGGTGCTGCTGTGCGGCTTTAGGCAAATCACTGAACCACTCTAGGCCCCATAAACCTTCAAAAACTCGTTTCACCTGCTACTCGGAATAGTATACAGTCAAAACTGTATACAATTTTTTAATGTGTATATAACTCCATAAGGATGATATTCAGTTTTCTCTGGAAACTAACACTAAGATAAAATAAAAACACATGTACATAGACCAGCTCCACAGTAGAAGTGGCCCACATTTCTCAGATAAAATATTTCTAGAGATAAACACTCTCTGGAAGATGGAAAGTCTCCCCACCCCCTCCCACCCCTTGTCCCATCACTATTGATCAGCATCTTCAGGAGCAGAGAGAACAGACTCTCCTTGGGTGGGGTTTGGGGAGAGAGGGCAGGAGGAGGTCACACTCCTAAACTTCAAGAGCCCAGTTATTTATGAGATCTCAGAACAGCTGGCTGTTGCTTCCAGGTGCTGACCAAGAACAAGATGCATTGAGGGCTAGAAAGCCAGCACCATGGTGGGACGGTCGGGGTTGAATGGGAACAGGATGCAGGAGACTCCAGAGGTCACCACCCCACAGGATCCCCACAATGGCAGAAACAGCACCCAGATCTGGGAGAGCTCGGAAGAAGTGTTCTACCTCTCACCAACTACTACCCACATGTCTGTGCTCATACAGACAAGGGGAGGGACCCCTGAGCACAGGGGACAGGGACCCAGGACACCTGGAACATCACTCACCAGCCAGGTAAGCTGCCTTCCTCAGGCCTGAAAAGAAACACAGGGAACAGGTGAGCTAAGAATGAGAATGTCTCCTGGGAAGGGGACACAGAGAATTCAGGAGGGAGAGCAGAACTTACCTAGAATTTCCTGGAGTTCATCTAAAAGAGAATGAAAACAATATGCAAAAACTCCATCCTTAAAAAGAAAACTTGTGTGCCTAGAGAACCAATAAAAAGACCCTCTCTCTGACCTATAAGGTCCATCATCAGACCCATCCAACCTCCAAGCTCCTCTGTCCTCTCTGGGTCTCCTCAGCCTCCTGCACTGACCTCCCTGCAGAGTGGACTCTGGGCTCTGGCTCTGTGGTCAGCTTGTCCCTCTCAGCACCCACTGCACACTCACCAGCCTGGACCTTACCTGTGTCCTTCAGGGCCTCCTCCTTGGTCTGTCTGTCCTGCTCCTTCGCCTGGTGCAAATTCCTCTGTTCCTGCAGCTCCCGCATCTGTGTGGAATGTTCTCTCTGGGTGTAGCAGGCAGCCCCCAGGAGCAGGAGCAGCAGCAAGGGCAGGATCACCAGGAAAGCCAGCTTCCAGGGAGAGACCCGCGGGAAGAAGGGCTCTGCAGACAGACCCCACAGAGACCCCATCAGGACACAGCCTAGGACACTCCAGCCCAGCACCCTGGGGATGCCGGCCCCTCCCTCTGACCCTGCAGGAAGTGGGGAGGGGGGTGCAGCTCTGACCTGGGATGACAATGGCCATGGCTTTCTCCTGGCTCAGGGTGGGATTGAGGATGGAGCAGGTCACGCTCCCCGCAGAGCTGTCTCTCACCACCAGAGCAGCCTCCACACTGAACAGCCCCTCAGTGTCCTGGGTGTAGACCTTGGAGAACTCCAGGAACTGCTCCCCACAGGGGTGTCTCCACTGCACCTGGGGCTCCGGGAACCAGCCCGAGGCTGTGCACGCCACGCGCACCCCATCCTCCTCTGACCCCGTGATGTGCACTTGGGGGGCAGAGCCCACACCTGCAGAGGGAAGATGAGAGAGCGCCAGGTTGGGCAGGGCCCTCCTGTGCACACCTCCAGGGGAGGCTGTCAAGGTGTATTCTGGAGGGTCTGGGGAGATAGGAACGAGATTGCCCTGACACAGAGACCAGAAAGAAGGAGCATGAGAGTCTGGAAGGACCTGGGCTCCTCACCCAGCCCTGCAGGTAGAAAGATGATGCCCACAGGAGAGGAGAAGGAATGTCACGTCTCTGTCTCCAAACATATAAATCCTAAGGATAAATACATCAAGGATAAAACTCCAGATCAAACTCCAGATCAAACTCCAGATCCAGAGGAACAAGGCATGTGCTACCAAATTTTCAAGGGTTTAATTGATACCGAGGCCTACATTTTGTCAACATAAAATCTTTTTTGAGTGGACTTCTCCAGTTAACAAAAAATATTTGAAATTGGAAGATTTGTGGAATAGATGTTTTTGCATGTTTTAATCACCCAAAATTCTTCTGTACCAAACTGGTCTTCCGGTCTTCTGTGATTCAGGGAGAGGGAATCTCCCCAAGAGAGACTGTTCCCTGAGCTCTAGCCCCACAGGTCACCACCTCTCATAAGGGCTGTTCCCATCATTCATTCTCTCTCTGGGCTCTTCCTCTCTCTCTCTCTCTCTCTCTCTCTCTTTCTCTCCCCCCGCCCTCTTTCTTATCTCCTCTTCTCCTCTCCTCTACCCTCCCCTCTCATAGTTTACAAGTGTTTGGTCATGATTGCTAATCTCTACCTTTCTACCTATTATTTTTTATAATTTTGTAAATATTCTCAAATCTTTGTAGAATGTCTTTTCTTTCCCTGTTACAAGAGTGCACTTCAAAGTCCATAAACAACTTCTCACCTGCACCCCAGAGCAGCTCCTCCTACAGCTCCATTTCATCTGCTCTGGGGACTCAACAGGAGTCTCCTGCTTGGCAGCCCCAATCCTCATGTTCCTCACTCAGCTCCCTTCAGCACGGGACAGTCCAGACTTCCTCTTGAAACCACCTCCATCTTCTTTGCTTTCTCTTATCTTGAGGGTGGTTTGTTACACCACAGACCCCCTGCTGAGCCTCTTTCCTGACTTTTCTCCCTGAACCTACTCCTTGAAGGCAGCGCAGTCCCAGGGTCCAGTCCTCCAAGCCCCATCTTATCTCACACCCTCTCCAGGGCATCTTCTCCCTCAACTTCTGTATCTCCTCATACATCACTTCCAGATTTCAACTCACCAGCTCTCCGACCTACCCCATAGATCCATCTCTGTGGTATATCTACCAGGATTCCGCTCATGAACTTCACACTCACAATTCTACATCAGAACTCATGCTTTTGTCTCATCTGTGCTAAGATGGTAATAAAAATACCCCTAATTCTTCATGCTTCTACCTCATACTCTGGCACCTACATTTCAATTCCTCACATTCTGACTCTGAAATCAGGCAGGTGATATGTCTCTAATGAGAGATCATTTGAGTCAAGCAGGTTTAGAGTGCTGGCCCCATGGGTCTTTCCTCTGCCATCTCCATGGAAGGACATCTCAGTCCAGGTGCTGGAGGATGAGCTCATGGAGCAGGGCCTGTCACCAGCCTTTCCAGCTGATGCTGTCCTCCCACAACCAGGAGTCAGTGACGATTCATGTAACAAGCTCAGCTAAGGTTCACGTGGTGACCTTTTTATCTGACCAAAGATAAATGAGTGAGGCCACTTGAGATTAGTCAAGTCCCCCCCAGGTTTTCTGAAGTTCTCACAGGCCCAATGTAATACAAATCCATTACTACAGGCCACCAATACATTTCTCTGTGGTTGTTTTTTACACAGCATCATTATGGTGATAGATAACTGATACATATCACAATGTTCCTAACATTAAATAATACACACACAAAACTTGGAAACCTTTGTGATCCAAGCTTCCCCCATTGAACTCTCAGTCCCAATTCTAAGCATCCATTTGGGTTTTGTATCTAATCCTCACTGATGACTGACCTCCCGTCCACCCACCACCACAATGAGAAGTCAGGCATCCTCCTCCCCACCCCATACACAACTCCATGCCTCCAGACTTCCTCCCCTCCATTCTCCTCCTATTACTCCAGAGTCTACATTCTAAGAACTGTTCTGCTGAAAATATTCGTCAGTTCCACATCCAAACACCATAACTCAGCACCCCGAGTCTTCTCTCTGCAACTGCCTTCTTCCCGACCCTCTTCTTTCTTTCTGCTTCCCTCACAATTTTTACCAAATGGTGCCTTCAAAGTCCCGCACTCCAAACCCAAGAATCTAACTGCTATTAACCACAATCCCCATGCTCCATGGGCTCCATCATCCTTTCTTCTGGTCTAGGGGTTTTATGGAATCTTGTTTGATAGAATGAAGGCCCAGGTCAAGGTCTACTTCCTATATATTTTTATGACCACCTTTGATAGCACTGAGCAACTAATCTCAACCCATGTTTCCTGTACCCATGACATCTTTTTATAACAGTATTGTTACCTCTTAACACCCTGTTTCCACACACTCTGCCACCAGCCATGAGGACTCCATGGGAGCCAAGAATACACAAAACACACATTCACCCCAGATCACCCACACTCACTATTCCCTCCACACAGAAGTAGCGTTTCCAGTGATTTACATCATGTTCGTTAAAGCTAACAGTGCTGTAGGAAAGTGGTTAAGGGCATAACTCCTAAGAGTTTTTCTTAATCTAGAAAGGTTTCCCGTTTTGCTTCTTTTACTTGTCTTTTTACTATATTTAAATTGGAATATGGATGTTAGTTAACCTATTTTGACAATCATCTCACTATAAGTATAAATCAAATTATCATTCTCTATGCCTTAGACTCACACAATGATGTATATTAATTGTTTCTCAGTAAAACCGGGGGGAAAGATACACCAGATATCTGCTTAACTAAATTCCCATTTCCTCTGAGTATTTGCCAGATGGGACCAACCTGAGCTCCCATTTGCTGTTAAAACTTGCAAAATCCCCGATTCACATGGCTGGTCTGGTCCATTGCCACTGTGCAATGTAGCATCTTATTCTCATCATTTATTTCTTCCTAAAATCATTTATAACCTGTTTATTTATTATAATTGTTCTATCTCCCACTTGAAAGCAAACTCATGAGTGAAGAACTTGGTTAGATTCACTGATGGATCCAACTGCTTAGAACAGACCCAGACATACAGTAGGTCTTCTGTATATTTATGTTTAATACAACAAAGAATTAATAACTCTTTTCTTCTGCATAAATGAAATGAGAGACTAAATTATATTGTCTTTAGCTTCTTCCCAGCTACTAAATTCCTGCACTGAGAAGCCTAACCATGTTACCAACCTGCCACCTCTAACTCCAAACTGGCTTGCTCATAGAAGTCTCCATCTCTGAAGCTGCAGCCATTGACAGGCCATTGTCAGCAGCCTGGACCTTGTGGATGTGAACAGCAGCCTCCCCCTTGCTGAGTAATTCTTCCACAAGTAAGGTCCGCTCTGCATACTGGACCATCAGCTCCTCATTCCGCTCCTGTTGATCTTGATAGATGAACACCGATTCCAAGATATTGGACCGAAACCACCTCAACTCCATGTTCTCTGCACTCATGACTGGGTCCAGGAAGCAGGACAGTGTGACGTCCTCACTCAGTATGGCCACAATGGGGTCCGAGGGGGCAATCACATGGAACTGTTCTGTGAACACACATGGGAATTAGAAAGGTTGAGACACACACACCAAAAGCAGAGAACACAAACCATCACTGCGGGTGGTCCAGGAAGATTGAGGGAAATTGTCTAATGAGAAGACAGCTGACCTGAAGGTTGAGCAATGAGACCTCAAGAGGATGTGAATTCACAAGAAGTGAACAGCTCTCCAATATGCAATTTCAAAGATTTGAAAGATCTTCCTGTAAGGTAGGAGTTAAATATTGAAATAAAATCAAACACGTGGGAGAAAACAGACAACGGTTAATCACAGAGCTACAACAAAATTCAGAATAATATAGTAATGGACTAAGAAATAAAGTTAATGAACAGAAATAAAATTTGAAGCTTTCAATAATAAAATAACAGAGATGTAGGATGTACAAATATCAACAGAGAAGATACAAATTTGGAGAAAGCTATTGGAGCAAAATAGACTAAATGAAAGATTGAATCCATCATCTCAAATATAATAATACACAAAGGACCCAGTTTGAAAAAGAAAGAGAAAAATGAAGAAAAAAAAATGAAGAAACAGTTCAAGAACTACCCAACTCCATGAGAAAAGGCAACATAAGGATAATTGGTATTCCAAAAGGGGAACAGCAAGAGATCAGAACAAAAACCTTTCAGAAATACAGGAAAATGTCCAACCTGCAGAAGGAACTGAATATATAAGTGAATAAGCTCAAAGAACCTCTTGGGCCTCCCCAGTGGTGCAGCAGTTGAGCACTGGGCTGCGAAGCTGCCTGCAGCCTCTGCGGCACTGGTTTCATCCCCAGCCACTGGCGAGGGTCCCACATCGTGCACAGACCTCTCCTGCTGCTCCTGCTGCTCCCCTCAGCAGTGTATTTCATCAGTCTGCCTGTTCTGTTCCCCACTCTGGCTCTGGTGAATTCTCTCGCCCTCCCATGCTTCTGACTGTACCCAGTGCTTGTATAAATAAATAAATAAATAAATAAATCTTTTAAAAAATAAAAATAAACAAAAGAACCTCTTGCTAAATCAATATATTGGCACCTACAGCAAGACACAGTCATGAAACTACCAAGAGTTCCAGACAAATAGAGAATAGTGCAGATGGAGATGGGTGGGAAAATAGATCATCTATAAAGGTTCTCCCACAGGGTGTACATGTTTCCTGAGGGAACCCTACAACCAAGGAGGGAGTGGCATCACATATTCAAAATGTTGTTATATTAATAAGTCCCAGGCCTTGTGTTTTCCCAAGAATACTATGGCCTATAAAGTGCTGCAAATATGAGGCAAAGAAAATAACTTCCAAACAAACAGAAGTTGAAGATTGTGAACACTAGACATTCCCTACAAGAATTGATGGAAAGAGCACCCCTAAATAAATCAGAGGGAAAAAAATGGAAAAGCAATTATGTAAAACCAGAAAACTAAAGACAAAAGGGCAGTAGTAAATCTTCATGTATCACTAATCACCATGTATGTAATTAGACTGAATTCATGAATTAAAGAAGCACAGAGTCTGGTTAAAACAGAAAATGAAAACCACCTTTCTGTTGTCTGTAGGAGACACATCAGTGCTCCAAAGGTAAACAGTGTGTACAAGGAATGGGGCCCACAAAAAAAGGAAGATAAAGTCATATCAGATAAAAGAGGCTTTCAGCTAAAAAGGTAATAGAGACAAAGATGGACATCATATAATGATTAAGGAATCCTACATCAGGAAGACAGAACACTCATCAATGCATTTTATACCAAACAAAAGAGCATCCAAATATATATGAGGCACTTATCAACAAGTCTGCAAACAGATATTGGTAGCAACACAATAGAGGTGAAGGACTTCAACACCCCACTTTCACCAATGGACACATCCACCTGACACAAAATCAGCAAGGAAACAGTGGCCTTAAGGGAGGCATTAGACTATATGGTCCTGCCAGACATTTACAGGGCACTGACCATAAAGGAAGCTAAGGACACATGTTGTCAAGTGCACATGGAGCAATCTGCAGAATGGATCACATGTTGAGTCAAAACCCAAGTGTGATGAATAAATACATGATGAATGCATTCACAGAGTATCTCTCTGATCCCAAAGTTTCAAACTAGAAATCAACCATAAAAAGGAAGTAGGAAAACCTCTCATTTGTGGAGAGTGAACAACACTCCACTCCGTGAGGATGAAGTTAAGGAGGAAATCAAAGAAGAAATTAAAAATACATTGAGACAAATGAGAATGAGGACACAGCCTACCTATACGAAGCAGCAAAAGGAGTCCTAAGAGGACAGTGTATAATATTACAGGTCCAAACCAAGAATGAAAATCTCATGTAAATAATCTAACCTACACCTAAAGGAACTAGAAAAAGAAGAACAGAGGAAACCAAAAGATATTGAAGGAAGTAAATAATAAAAATTAAAGTAGAAATCAATGAAACCAAAATCAAAGACAGTCCAAAACATGAATGAAACCAAAGCTAGCACATGAAAAATTGAACAAAATAGACAAACCTTACAAGGAAAAATAAAAGAAGAAGAAAAACTCTAATGAATAGAATCAGAAATGAAAGAGAAATAACACAGGCATTTCAAGAACACAGAGGATCAGAAGAGAGAACCAAACATCTATATGCCAATACATGGAGTAATCTAGAAGAAATGGATAATTCTTAGAAGAATACAATCTTCTAAAACTGAATCAGAAGAAATAGAAAACCTGAACAGACTAATTACAAGCAAGGAAATTGAGAGAGAAATAAAGTCTCCCAAAAATCAGAAAGAGGACCAAATATTTTCACTAGTGAGTTCTACCCAGCCATCAAAGATGAATTAATCACTGTCCTTCTCAAGCTCTTCAAAAAATTGAGGTAGTGGGAATGATTCCAAACACATTTTTTTAAAAGGTTTCAAGTTCAATAGTCACACTCTCTCCAAATACAAAAAGCAGTTACAATTTAACTCAACGCAGAAGCTTGTGTGCAAAGTTATGGGAATTCCAAACACATTTTATGGACCAAAATTACCTTGATACCAAAAGCAGAGAACAACATCACAAATAAGAGAACTACAGAGCAATATCCCTGAAAAACATAATTGTAAAAATTCACAACAGAATCTCACCAAACCAAATTAAATAATATGAAAAGGATCACACATAAAGAGCAAGTTGGGTTTATCTCAGCAACACAATGATAGGTCAACATTTGAAAAATCAATTAATGATATTCTAGCTTTACCAGTAAGAAGGCTATTACCAAAATATGAAGAAATAATTAATTTTGGAGAGGTTCAGTAGATAAAGGACCCTTGCACATTACTGGTAGGAAAGTAATTAGTGCAGCCACTATATAAAACTGTGTGGCGGTTTCTCAAACACATAAAAATAGAATTACCATACAATCCAATTATTCAACCTCTGACTCTTTTTCTGCAGAATATGAAAATACTTATTCAAAATAGGAGACAAGCCCCCTATTGTTACTGCACACTATTTACAACAGCAAAGATAGCAAAACAACATAAGTGCTAGAGGACAGATGAATACATTAAAAAATTATATAATTATATATGTGCACACACATCTTATATGTTTTTTCTTATGTATACAAATACAATGGACAAGAAGACAGATATTTAAATAGATTAAATTGTGCCATTTTCAACAATATGAAAAAAACCTGAAGGAATTACATTAAGTCAAAAAGAGAAAGAGAAATACCCTAGGATTACACTCATGTGCACAATGTGAAGAAAAAAGCACTCAATAAACAAAACATTGGACTGTGTCAACAAAATGGCAGTCACTAGAGGGGAAGGAGGGTGGAGAGAACAGCTTGGTGGAGGATAGTGACTAGAATTTTGATAGTGCGTGTTTGTGAAACACCGAGTTGCTAAGGTGAGATATTTCACACCTAAAATATATAGTCTGTAAATTAATATTACATCAATTAAAAAAAAAGAAAAAGTTTCTCCCAGCCTGCTCCCCAGTCAGAGCCTTTGGCCTGAGGAAGGACAGGGCAGGACTGTGGTGTCTTCAGGAGCCCCCTAAACGTCCAAAGAGCCACTTCTCACTTGTGCTGCCCTCCTCTCTCACTTGGACACACAGACTAGTCTCTCCTGCCACCCCCAGTCTGGGCGCCTTTCACCTGGGAGCTGAACCAGGTCCTGCTCTGCTCACAGCCTGGTAGGGGCTCCCCAGCCCCACAGGGTGACACCTTCCCAGGCCTCGGACAACCATTCCAGTTTCCCTCCCTCTCCCTCTGCTCCAGCTGATTCTCACCCCCTCTGTCCTTGCACACCTTACACCAGCCAGCTTCCCACAGGCTGTTCCTTCCATGGGACCCTCACTCCTAACACTCCCTATCCAGTGCTTTGCTCCATCCCATCATCTACACTGACCCCCTTGATAAGACACAGCTGCCCCCACAAGTCCCTCCTTCCCCTACTACCCAACCTGCTCCCAGCCTGTCCCTCTTCTCAGCCCCACTACTAGATTGTAGTTTTAATAATTTGTTACATGTATTATTCAATAACTCCTGCTAGAAAGCAAGGTGTATAAAAATAAAGAACCCAGGATGACATCACCAGCATGGTGGTGAAGGGATGCTAGCATTAAATTCTCCCATAAAAACAACTGATAAGGAGAAATTACAATGAGTTCCTGGAGGGACCCAGGGTGTTGATCAATACCCAGGGTGTTGGAAGAGAGGAGAGAAAATCATAGATCAGTATAGCAATATTAACTCAAAATGTAAATGGACTAAACTCATCAATAAAAGACACAGAGCAGCAGCCTGGATTAAAAAGAGAACCCAAGCTTTTGCTGTGTACAGGAAACACATTTAACCACAAAAGATAAACATAGATTGAAAGCAAAAGTTTGGAAAGCAATCCTATGAGAAAATGGACCAAAAAACATGGTAGGAACAGCTATACTTACATTGGATAAAAAAGACTTCAAACTAAAAAAGGTAAAGAAAGACAAAGATGGTCACTACATTATGATTAAGGGGACAATAGATCAGGAAGACATAACACTCATCAACAAATACTTCCCAAATAAAAGAGCACCAAAATATATCAATATATCAATTATGATCAGCTCTGAAAACAGACATTAGAGAAAATACATATACTTCAACAACCCACTCTCACTAGTGGACATATCAATGAGACAAAAATTAAACAAGGACACTTGAGCTCTAAATAAGGACCTAGACCTCATGGGATTAACAGACATCTATAGGACACTGCACCCAAAAAAATCCAAATACACGTTTTTTCAAGTGCACACAGATCATTCTCCAGGACTGGTCACATATTGGGACACAAGACAAACATCAACAGGTACATGAAGATCAAAATCATACCGGCTATCTTCTCCAATCATAAAGGCATAAAACTAGATATGAATCGTGAAAAAAAGCAAGGAAACCTCCCACTTCATAGAGATTGAAACCTACACTACTTCCAGTGGAAGACCAAAGAAGCAATTAAAAAAAACCTTGAGATGAATGACAATGAGGGCGCAACTTTCCCGAACGTATGGGACACAGCAAAAGCAGTAGTAAGAGGAAAGTATATGGCAATACAGACTCACATCAAGAAACAAGAAAGAATGCAAAGAAACAACCTCATTTCCCATCTCAAAGAACTAGAAAAAGAACAACAAAAAAACCCAAAAGCCAGTCTAAGAAAGGAAATAATAAAAATCAAAGCAGAAATAAATGAACTAGAAATTTAAAAAACAATCCAAAAGATCAACAAAACAAAAAGTTGGTTCTTCAAAAAAACAAACAAAATAGACACAAAGAAAAAACAGAGAAGACACAAACAAATAGGATCATAAATGAAAGAGGAGAAGTTATAATAGACAAAGCAGAAATCAAAAGAATAATCAGAGATTACCATGAACAGTTATATGCAAACAAATTCAACAATCTAGAAGACATGGATAAATTCCTAGAATTATACAATCATCCAAAACTAGATAAAGAAAAATAGAACACCTAAACAGTCCAATTACAAGCAGTGAAATTGAAATGGTAATCAATACCCTTCCCAGAAACACAAGAGCAGGAACAGTTTCACAAAAAATTCTACCAAACGTTCAGAAATGAACTAGTGCGTAACTTACACAAACTCTTTCCAAAAAATTGTAAAGGAAGGAATACTACCAAATATGTTCTATGAAGCCAACATGACACTAATACCAAAACCAAACAAGGACCACATACAAAAAAGTAAACTACAGGCAAATCTCTCTAACGAACACTACTGATACAAAAAACCCTCAACAAAACCCTAGCCAACAGAATCCAACAATGCATCAGAAAGATAATATAACATAACCAAATGGAATTCATTCCAGGGACACAAGGATGGTTCATCATCTGAAAATCAATTAATGTGATCCCACACATGAACAAAAAGAAAAACAAAAATCATATGATGATATCAATAGATGTGGAGAAAACATTTGACAAAGTTCAACAACCATTTATGATAAAGGCCCTCAAAATTCTCAGGATAGAAGGAACATACCTTAATATAATAAAAGCCATATATATACAACAAACCCACAATCAATATTATCTTCAATGGAGAAGAGCTGAAGGCCTTTCCCTTAGGATCTGGAACAAGACAAAGATGTCCTCTCTCACCACAGCTCTTCAATATAATACTGGAGGTCCTAGCCAGAGCAATAAGACAAAAGACAGACATACAAGGAATCCAAATAGGGAAAGAAGGAGTAAAACTATCACTATTTGCAGATAATATGATAATATACATAGGGAACCCCAAAAACTCCACAGAAAAACTAATCAAAATTATAGGCCAGTTTAGCAAAATAACAGAATACAAATCAACACACAAAGAACAGTAACTCTCCTATATGCAAACATTCAATCTAAAGAAGAGATTAAGAAAATCTTCCCTTTTATAATTGAAAGAAAAAAATCAAATACTCGGGAATAAAACTAACAAAAGAGGTGAAGGACCTGTATAAAGATATTTATAAAACATTGTTAAAAGAAATAGAAAAAAAAACACAAGAAATAGAAAGATATCCCTTGCTCTTGGATTAGAAGAATTAACATTATCAAAATGGCCATCCTACCAAAAGCAATTTACAGATTCAACGCTATTCCAATAAAAAATTCAGTGTCATTCTCCGAAGATATAGAACAAATATTGATGAAAGCCATATGGAGCCACAAAAAAACTCAAATAGCAAAAGCTCTCCTGACTAAAAAGAAGGAGACTGGAGGTATCACACTCCCAGACCTCAAACTAAGCATACTAGCCATACTATAAAGCCTAGGCATACTAGGCATACTACTAGGCATACTAAAAATAATTAAGACACTGAACAGTATGGCATTGGAACAAAAACAGATAAACAGACCAATGGAACTGAATAAAAGCCCAGAAATAAATCTATATATTTATGGACAACTAATCTTCGGCAAAGGAGTAAAGAATATGTACCAGAACAAAGACAGTTGGTTCAAAAATTGTGGTCAGAAAATCAGTCTGCTATATGCAAAAGAATGAAGCTAGACTACTACCTCATGCCATTCACAAAAACCAACTCAAAATGGATAAAAGAATTGGACATAAGACCTGAAACCGTAAAATACATAGAAGAAAATATAGGCAAAACACTGCATGACATACATCTGAGTAACATCTTTAAAGAGACATCACCCAAAGCGGTGATAGTGAAGGCAAAGATAAACAGCTGGGACTACATCAAATTAAGGAGCTTCTACACAGCAAAAGAGACAGTAACCAAAACAAAGAGACACCCCACTGATTGGGAGAAAATTTTTGCACACAATACAACTGACAAGTTACTAACCACAAAGATCCACAAAGAGCACACATGTCTCAACAAAAACAAATTAAACAATCTTGTCCAAAATGGGCAAAACAACTCAAAAGACACTTATGCAAAGAGGAAATGCAAATGGCGAACAGGTATATGAAAAAATGTTCAACATCACTTGAAATCAGGGAAATACAAATCAAAAACACAATGAGATACCACCTCACACCAGTGAGAATGGCACATATTAAAAAACAGGTAACAGCAAATGTTTGTGAGGATGTGGTATAAAAGGCACTCTTGCACACTGCTCGTGGAAGTGCAAACTTGTCCAACCACTATGGAAAGCTGTCTGGAGGTTCCTTAAACTACTGAAAATGGAGCTTCCAATTGACCCAGCAATTCCACTCCTAGGAATCTACCCAAAGGACACAAAAACATGAATTCAAAAGGATACCTGCACCCCCATGTTTACTGCAGCACTATTTACAGTAGGTAAAACCTGGAAACAACTCAAATGCCCAAAACCAGACGACTGGATCAAGAAGATGTGGTAGGGCCTCCCCGGTGGCGCAGCGGTTGAGTGCTGAGCTGCGAAGCTGCCCACAGCCTCTACAGACAGATCCCCGAACGCTGGGCGAGGGTGCCACATGGTGTGAGACCTCTCCCACGACACCTGCTGCTCCCCTCAGCAGTGTACTTCATCAGTCTGCCTGTTCTGTTCCTCACTCTGACTCTGGTGAATTCTCTCACCCTCCCATGCTTCTGAGTGTACCCAGTGCTTGTATAAATAAATAAATAAATCTTTAAAAAAGAAGAAGAAGAAGATGTGGTACATATACACAATGGAATACTATTCAGCAATCAAAAAAGATAAACTTATGCCATTCGCAGCAGCGTGGATGGAGCAACATAGATGGATGCTCAGTGAAAGAAGCCAGAAGGAAAAAGAAAAATAGTGAATAGTTTCACTCACATAGGAATATAAGGTAAACAAAGGATAAGGGAAATAATCACAATAATAATAAAAATAATAAAGCAAAATTAGCAGGCAGCCATAAATCATAGATATTCTGCAAGGGAACGGGAGGAAGAGGGATCAAAACAAGGAAGAGAAGAGCATATAGGGACTATGGTGATGATTTGCAGATGAATTGGTGATGGGAATTTCATGGGAACTACACCTGAAAGGAGAAAAATGATGTAATATATACAAATTAAAAATAAATAAATAAAATTTATTCAAATTAAAATACAAATTAAAAATAAATAAATAAATAATCCTGTTGGTACACAGCACTTAAGGTATAATTTGGGAGTATAATTATGGGTAGAAATAAATAGATTAATGAATGACAAGATTTTCTGATCATATAAAGCAAAATCAAAAAAAGGAAGGGAAAGGTATTTCACATTTTTTCACAGGTGACTTTTTAAACACCATAAACCCCTGACTGAGCAATTGTCATCCCTCCCCTTCATGTGACAGCTCAGTGACTGCTCTTAACTGTGTTATCACAGAAGTGGTTGGGGAGTAACCCAAACTTTCCAGAGCCAGGGTCCCCAACAGCCATCCTTCCTGAAGGAAGAGCCCCCAGAACCCCTGGGCCCCACCCACCCAAGGGAGACACAGGACAGAGAGGGACACACTCACCTGGGGACCCCCCAGGGGGCAGCTGGAGGAGGAGCAGCAGGGAGGGGAGGAAGCAGAGCACAGAGCTGGGGCAGGAGCAGGGTGCCATCTCCTCAGGGCTGGGGAGAGACAGGGCAAGAGGCAGCCAGGCCCACACAGAGGAGCAGGGCAGCCAGGAGCTCTGGGCTCAGTGGGGAGCAGGGCCCAGGGACCCCCCACCAGCAGGAGCAGGACCCTTCCTGGTGAGCCCTTAGGCTCTGAGACCAAGGAGGACAGACCTGGCTCCTGTCAGGGCTTCTGAGCCTCTGTGCTGTTAAAGACCATGAGGTTTATTGAAGGAAAACATCCTCCCTTCCCTTCACACCTCATGGAACCCCCACCCCAGACCCACTCTGCTCAGAGTGCCAGGACCCTCCATTCCCAGCACCTGGGCCCAGGATGCAAACTGCCCTCCCCTCCCCATCTTCACACCCGTGACTCCCCAGGACAGAGGCCCAGACCCAGGCCCCCACGAAGTACAGGCCAGCACCTGCTTGTGGTCCTGCCCCCCCTTAGTGTGAGCAGGTGTCCCTGAGAAGCATCAGGACACACGATACTGTCCCCAAGGCGTCGGGGTCCCCCCACAGGCCCCTGTCCTGCTCTGTCTGCTTGTTCAGTTCACCTGAAGGTCAGTCCCTCCCCAGCCCTGACCTGCCAGGGCCAAGGACAAGGTCCTGCCCCAAACACAGCAGGAGCCTGGTCAGATCCCCACTGAGTGTTTGGCCTCCTCCTCTCTAACTCTGTGGGGGATCCTGCCTTGGAGTGAGGGACCCAGTGGGACAGAGCAGCAGAGAATGGAAATGAGTCCTGCAGAGAAAACACCCTCAAACCTCCTAGTGGCTGGGGTTGGGGGAGACAGGGGATGGTCCTGGGACGACAGATTCTGGGGTCTGATTGTGAGGTCCCTTCAGGACTCAGCCATTCTCTGTGTGACCATCTTGTTTAAGTCTCTTAACCTTCCTTCCTCAGTTTCCTCATCTGCAAAATTGGAATAGTGACAGCATCTCCCCCCCAAGGCTGGAATAAGAATGACATGAAGTTGTATTGGAAGAGTCACTGAATGTCATTAGTACAGGGTCCTGCCTCAGCGACTGTTACAGACACATCGTCGAAATAAATGAAGTGCAACCTTCAGTGAGGTTGTGCTGGGCCTTATTAGAGCTGCACCATTTCCTGGGCAACACCCCACCCTGACTCCAGCCACACCACATTCACAGCCCCCTCCTTACAGCTTGCTGCTCCACATGTTCGTCTTCTTGGAAGACAGATGTCCTCAAAGCTCACATACCTGCTTTGAAGGTGGAGAATTCTAGAGCATCTCTTGAAGATTGAGAAGCTTCAGGGTTTCCTGAAGAGTTGGAACCACTAGTAGCTACTCGGCAGTCATAATGGGTGCCAAGAGGGCTTGTGGCTGAGAGAAGGGTATTCCCAGGAGAGCAGGGAAGCAGAACCTCTCTCACGTTGAGGGATATCCATAGAGACCAGCCCTGGGACCCCAACAAAGCTCTCCCAGTGCAAGGAGTCACCCTTCTCAGGTTCCTTCCACCACTTGAAAGTAAAAGCTGAAATGAAATCCCAGCAGCCTCCACCCTGCCCTCTGGACAGTGCATCCTGGTTATCAGGAGGAAAACAGCAGGATCACAGGCGCCAGCAGAGGGGAGGGGCAGGCACCCTGACACCCTGCAGGCACAGAGGGAGGCGCCCACTAAGCACCCACTGTTAAGCACCCACTGTGCTCCAGGCTGCTTGGCTTCCAGATCCAGAACTATGAGAGAGTGTGGGGCCCAGTCAGGACTGACACTGAGTCCCTTGCAGGGCTCTGTCTGTGCCCTATGGCGACCACCCCAGTGACCCTCAAGGGACTGCCCCTCACCTCCAGCCACACCTCCTCCAGTCCATTTCCTCCCAATGCAATGACCCTCCCCAGTCAGCTTGTGTTACCTCCCTGCCTCACCTTTCAAGGGATTCCTCTGCCTAAAGGAGGGTCCACCAGTCATCCCCCTCCTTCTCTGATACCCTCTCATTGCTCTCCCAGGGGCCCCTCCTGGCTCAGGTGACTCCTCCAAATCAGGGAGCTCTCCCAGCCTCAGGCATCCTCTGTGGGGGCCTTGCTGCCACAGCCAGATAAGAAGCTGGCAAGCAGTTAAGAAAAGAGCTTCACACCATGGGGCCGAAGCTCAAAGAGCCTCACATTGTGGGGCTGAAGATTAATCTGTAACCTATAAGCATCCCCTTGTTTTTTGTTCTTGGTCATAAAAAGAAAAACTTCTCAGAAAGTACATTGGGCAATAAATTATACATATAGAATACTGTAAGTAAATGGCACAAAGAAATACCTGCTTCAAAATTAAACACTGTAAACCTGACAGTGGGAAAGAGTTTGTTACACATAGACATGCCTGACAAGCAACCCAGGACAAGGATTATAGTAAGTCCTTCTTTTCCTTTTTTTTGAAGTTTCTTAGGAAAGTTTTTAAATGAAGTTCATTGTGTTAAGAAGTTTCTAGGTAGAAAACCCTGTTAGCTGATAACCAGAAAGCAGCTGGTCTCCAGCTGAAGGCCATGTGTATAGAACAGTCTTTGGATGCTTAGGCTTTAGCTGATAGGGGTGTACCGATGGCTATTGGCTGTCTTAGGTAATTGTCTAAGCTGAAATAATGAGTTTTAGTGTAAGTTTTAGATTTTTTATCTATTAACCTTGAAGGTTCTTGCTGAGAGCACGTAGCAGCCAAAAGTCTATGGGAAAAGAATACACTGATTGTTTCTGCTTTGCTTCTATGCACGTGATGATGTCATCTTGTTATAGGACAGGGAGAGGGGCAGCCCAAACCCCGCAAACCTGCCTATTCTAAATGGGTTCTGCCATCCGCCGCATCAACACAAAACACATGGGACTTTAATGGGAAGGAACTTTAATAAAACTAGGAAACAATACAGGTAAGGCAAAGAGTCTAGTTTCTAAATGAAGCACCCAAAGTTACCCATCCCCTCGTGGGTAAAAGTCCATCCAAATGGGATTGCCCAGAGCAAGGCCCAAGGCCTGCCACAAGTCTAAAGCATCTTCCAGTGGGGACCCACAGAAAAGGGTCACAAACAACCGGACAAGCCCGGAAGGAAAAGAGCAAAATCAACATCAAGATAAAAGCTGCCATTGTCACCTCCCCACGGGTCTCACCCACATCTGTGTCACCCAGTCCACGACCAAAAGACAAGCGTAGTTTCTTCACGTGTCTCTAGGCTCCATGCGCCTCCTCCAGGTCTCCTGGCTCCATCCTGCTTCCTTTCTTCCTCAGTCTCTTCTTCTGCTTCTCCTCTTCCTGCTCAGCTCCACCCTCCCTTGGGTGGGGCAGGGAACCTCCCCCTTTCCTGGGGACCACCCTGTTACAATCTCACTTGGTAAAAATGAATAAATAAAGACCTGCTGAGTCCCTCAGTAGAAGAGACTTGCACCTCATCCAGTGTCAGTGTCTTCTCACTACCTCATCCCCTTCCCTGTAGCCCTTAAAGTTTTGCCTAGGCCGTCTCATCCTTTCAGGGACACCTGACATGACATTTTGCCGAGGCTGGTCTTTGGCAATCCTCACAGTCCCTGATGCCCCTGCTGCCTCTGCTCCCCAAACCCCTCACCTTTCAGGCCTCACCTGTGAAAGGTCCATGCAGGAGGCCGAAATGCAAAAACCCACCAGGTAGCCCACCTGGGAACAGCAATGCGGAAGCCTGCCTAGAGGATTCAGATAATGAACTTTCCCCATCCCTACAAATCTTTTCTCAGACAAAGAAACTCTCCCCGCCCTACAAACTTTTTCCTGCAGTAGGAACCCAGTCTCCCACCTGACCTCTCCTCACCCTATAAAACCCTGCTTCCCCCAGATAACGTGCGTGGCTTCATGGTCCCCCACCTTGGGTGCGTGAGGTCCGCCCGGGGCGCAATAAATTTTCCCTTCCTTTGAGAAATTTAGCCTGGCTCTCCTTTTCTTTACCGTGCCGAAACTTTCAACCTGTTTAGAGG
This sequence comes from Talpa occidentalis, assembly GCF_014898055.3. Classification (NCBI taxonomy): domain Eukaryota; kingdom Metazoa; phylum Chordata; class Mammalia; order Eulipotyphla; family Talpidae; genus Talpa; species Talpa occidentalis. The sequence goes on along the minus strand of NW_023602073.1, from coordinate 48,847,220 downwards.
GGCTTCTCGCGACCCCACTTGTGTAATCCACACCTCCTTGATGGGGTTGGAGGGCCTGTTCCTCCTCACAGCCCTGACATATGTCATCTGCGGAACCATGTGGGATCCCAGGGGGAGGCCATGTGAGTCCTGCTCCGTGGCCAGCAGGGAAGGGCCTCACCAGCCTCATCTGAGATCGTCTGCAGAGGAGATGCTGCTTCTGCCCATCGGCCCCTTGGCCTCGTCCACTCAGAAAACCCCTCAGTCCACTGAGAACATGAGCTGCCATCTCTGACCTGAGCACCAGCCCCTGATGGGCACAATGTCCACCACACTACCCTGTCTGTTTTTCTATCCCCTGCCCACCAACAAACAAATGCATCACAAATCACAGCATCACTGAGCTGGAAACATTGTCAGCATCTGTGTCTTCCCCTCAGTCCTGCTCAAGCTCAGGGTCACCAGGTAGTACTTCTGGTCAAAGTCACCCTCATGCACTCACTGTCCCTCTGCCACCACCAACCCCTGACCAAAGGGGACACATCTCAAGACCTAAGAGATAGTAGAGGAATTTGATAAACAGGTTACAGAAAGAAGAAAACCAAACCCTATAGAGCACCAGCTACGTGCCAGGAACTGTGCTACACAGATTGAACTTGTGGCTCTTCATTCTCACACCTGCAAACAGAGACGAGGGCAGAGCTGAGTCCTGCATCTATTTAATAATATTCAATCCATTGACATCGTAGAGGGGGAAGGGGCTGCAGCTGCAAGTGACTGTCCCCAACCCGAACCCAGGCCCCAGTCCTGCCTCAGCTCTCAAGCCCAGCCCAGCCCACACCTCCACACAGCCTAGTAGTAAAGAGCAGGCAGAGAACCTTGGACACAGAGCTGCCCAGGAGCCTCTTGTGGACACACCCAGAAACCTTATCTCCCCTTGAATGAGCTGCCCTTGGGTCCAGTGGGGGAGAGGGAAAGGAGGGGAGAACACAGAGCAGTTGTCCCTGGGGGACACCGGACGCCTACCAAGAAGGACACGCACCTAGACACAACCAGCAGAGGCTGCCATAGCAGTGAGGTCTGGACAGCTATGAATGTGAAGGTGAAAAACACAGAAAATGACCACAAGAGTCTGAAAGTCAATACTACACCACAGAGGGAGAACAGATCTCCAGACTCACTCACAAAGAAATGGAACAACTGCTCCTCTCATCAGACACAGTATTCAAGTTTGCCATCACAGAGAGCTGTGAGGAACTCAGAGAAGACAGAGATTAGCAGGTTATGCAAGAAAAATTAGGAAAAAAATGAGTGTCCAGAAACAAAATCAGCAAACGTAAGACTGAAAATCATACTCTAAAAAAGGAAATAAAGGAATTCAATAAGAAAAGATTAAAATGGAGATGACAATTATAGAAATTTCTAGTAGAGTCAAACAAATGGAGAGTGAATCAATGAACTGGAGTTAAAAGTTGCAAAGAAACAAGACATGAGAAAAAGTTGGGCCTCCCTGGTGATGCAAGGGATTAGGTCTCAGCACTATGAAGCCATCCACAGCCTCTGCAGCAGGAGTTTGGTTCCCGGCCAGGGAGCAACCCACATAGTGCAGCAGACCTCTCCTGGTCCCCTTAGCAGTGTATTTCAGTCAGTCTGCCTGCTCTGTTCCCCGCTCTGTCTCTGGTGAATCCTCTCATCCCCTCACCTCTGGCCTGTGCCCCAATTCTCTTATGCATAAATAAATAAAATAAAACTTTTTTTAAAAAAGAAAAAAGTTAACACTTAGGGAAAGGAAGGAGGAGGGGAAGAGGTGGAGGAAACCCCTCATGAACTATCCAGAACCGTGAGGAAAGCAAAATAAGAATAACGGGTGAGGGCCTCCCCGGTGGCGCAGCGGTTGAGCGCTGGGTTGCGAAGCTTCCCGCAGCTTCTGCAGCGTGGGTTTGATCCCCGGCTGCTCCTCGGCCACCGGAGGAGGGTCCCACATGGCGCGCAGACCTCTCCTGCTGCCCGCTGCTCACCTCAGCAGTGTACTTCGGTCCTTCTGTCTGCTCTGCTCCCCGCTCTGGCTCTGGTGAATTCTCTCACCCTCCAGCGCTTCAACTGTACCCAGTGCTTGTATAAATAAGTAAATAAATAAATAAATAAATAAATCTAAAAAAAAAAAATAAATAACGGGTGAGAGCAGTGAAAGGAACAGAGCCCATATTTAAAGAAGTGATAGGAAAAACTCCCCAAACCAGGAAGAGGAAATAAACACATACAATAAATACATGAATCCAGGACCTTAACGGACACCAGAGATATAAACCAGATGAGCCCAACACCAGGCGGTGAGACCCCAAGGGCTGCAGACACAGAAGGAAGCTGCAGTTGCTGGGGGAGAATGAGATAGTCCATAGAGGACCCCAGGCCAGGCATCATCAGGCTTCCCAGGGAAACCTCTGCCAGCCAGGAGAAGGGAAACTGACAGACAAATGTGACCAGTCAACAGTATTCTAACCCGCCAGGCTCTCCTTACACATCAGGGAGAACCGAAAGCTTGCTAAGGAGAAACTGAGGCATCTGCAAAAACTAAACCCCCACTCCAGTACATATGGAGAGGAACTCTGTCATCAAAGCCAAATAGGAAATCACAAAAAGAACTGAAAAATTAAAGATACAACCAAAAAACAAAATGTCAGCAAGAGACTTCAATACTCACTCTAAATTTAACAGGCTGCATTGAATTATTTGCTTTTTCTTTGATTTCCTCATTGTCTTAGGGGGAAAGGATGTCCTGTGCAAACTCCATACAGGCTTTGTGGACTCCACCTCCACTCCATCAAGACACTGGGAACTACAACTCCCATGATCCCTAAAGGGAGGTTACGAGGACCTAAGGGCGGAGTTAAGCAGCCATGTTCTCTGTTTGGGAATATAACCAGCCATGTGAGTGGGCTCTCTCTCTCTCTTGCCCAGGCAGTGCTTGGTCTCAGAGGGTCATTTGAGATTCCAGATCAGCAGAACAGGTAAGACACATTTAAGAATTTATTTCCCTCTTTTTTCTCCTTGAGTTATTCATTTCCTCATTCCCCTTTTTCTTGTAAATAAACCTTTGATTAATCTTTTGTTAGTGCCTGCAGTTTAAATCCCCTATAAGCACACAGCTGAGGACCCACTGTCAGGCAACCCATTTCATATTGGGGTTGCTCTGTAACAGCTTCACCGGGATATGAGAGTAAACCAGCAAGAGGACAATGTGAGATCTTGATATTGGGGGGAGACTAAGGGATGAGGAGTGAAGGGCACCCCAGGATGACTCTAGAAATTGAGGAGTTGAGGGCTGTCTTTAGCACAATGCTTTATTGCCTTAGATCCTTTTTGAGCAACTAGCAATGCCTGGGGATTGACCTAATTATTTCATATACCCGGCTAACCTGGATCATGTGTTAATACAGCCCGAGTTTTCCTTCCATGCCCTACACATAACAGACAAAACCATCAAAGCTTCTAGGAGAATGTCTGTTTGATCCTAAGCCCTAAGATACAAGGGTTACCCACAAATTAATTTTCTATCCAATTTAATTAAAATTAAGAACTACACACAGAGAGAAGTAAAAAGTAAAAAGAAATCACCCAGTGTGACTGTGTTTGGGGGTTTACAATCTATAGACACAAAGATTTATTATCCTGAGTATGTTAAGTTACTGTAGGGTAAATGATTGTCAGGCTTTTCTGGCCCCTCCCCACCATTAGGATTGATGATGGATCCCTGTGGTCCTGAATGTATGCCTGATGGCAGGCAGCTGGATTTTGTTACGTTGTTATATTCAGTTGTATTGTTTACTTTTGTGGGCCATGGCTGCAGTATTTATATTAGCCATGGGAGAACTTGTAGAACAGGAGAGAGCCCAGCAAAGATTGAAGATTCAATGGGACCTAGAAGGCTGGCCAGCCTCCTGGCTCCCTGGCACCCCTGTCTGCCATATACCTGGTTGATATATGGTAAATTCCCAATAAAATCCTGAAAAAGCCACCAAGGGCTCCAGGACTCTCCTTTACCCATCTGCTCGGATCATAGAGAACAAGCTCTGTGCCACCCTGGCATTATAGCTGCACACTTACATTTTATTTAAAATATATATATATAAAGAACTCCTACAAGTTACTAAGTTAAATGAAAAGAACCAAATGGAAAGATGAAAGACATTCCACAGAAGAGGAAATAAGGATAGAAGAAAAAAAAAAATGAGAAGATGTTCCTTTCAGCCAATGCAAACAAGACCAGTGAGATACTTACATCTCACTAGCTAGGAAAAAGGCTGCTTGGAGAACATGGTATAAGGTATTTGAGAAACAATTTGGCCTTAATTTGCAAAGCTAAAAATAGCGCACCCTAGGATTTAGCAGTTGTGCCCTGGAGCAGAAAGGTGGGTGTGTCTTGGGGCAGAAAATGGGGGAACAATAATTCCTTAGCCTCAGGCCTTCTCAGTCAGCAGTCTATTTCATCCTTTTACATACCTCAGTGTGTCTACAAATATCATTTTCTATATGTACAAGGGTATAAATGAATTCTGGAAGCTCTGCCAGCAAAATACTCTTATTAATACTCCACTACAGGCACACAGAAAAGGTTAATAAAAGGTTTATTTACAAGGGAAAGGGAAATGAGGAAATGTACAACTCAGGGAGAAAATAGGAAAATAAAGTCTTTAATGCGTCCTACCTGATCCGCCAACCTGGAAACTCCAAAGGCACTCTGAGAGCTGCCCGAGCTGCAAGCTGGCGGAGAGCCAAAAGGGAATCCCCCAAAGCCCATGTTTCTGGTTTTATACCAAACCTGGCTGCTTAACCCCACCCTCAGGTTCCAGCAATGTACCCTTTGGTGGTGATGGGATTTGTAGTTCCCAGTGTCTTTTTTTTTTTTTTCCCAAGGACTCCGCTTATTTTTGCTACTCTTTGTATTTCTTTTTTTTTTTTTTTTATAAATTTTATTGTTATATTCCCCATACAATAGCAGCCCCCCCATTCTGACCCCAATCCCTCCCCTCCCACCCCCCCCCTAAAAGTGTCTCTGGTTCATAGTTTTTTGTTGATTTTGATTTTCACTTTCTTATAGTTATTCATTTTCCTGGTCCCTTATTTAAGTTTTCTAGATTCCTGCTATGAGTGAGACCATCCGGTATTTTTCTTTTTCTTTTTGGCTTATTTCGCTGAGCATGATCCCTTCCAGCGCCATCCATGTTGCTGCAAATTGCATGTGTTTATCTTTTTTGAATGCTGAGTAATATTCCATGGTATATATGTACCACATCTTCTTGATCCAGTCATCTATTTTGGGCATTTGGGTTGTTTCCAAAGCTTAGCTATTGTAAACAGTGCTGCTATAAACATAGGAGTGCAGGTGCTCTTTGGAATTGATGTTTCTGTGTCCTTTGGGTAAATACCTAGGAGTGGAATTGCTGGATCATATGGAAGCTCTATGTTTAGTAGGTCCAGAAATCTCCATACAGCTTTCCACAGTGGTTGGACCAGTTTGCACTCCCACCAACAGTGCAGGAGAGTTCCTTTTTCTCCACACCCTCGCCAACATTTGTTGTTGCTACTTTTTTTAATATGTGCCATTCTCACTGGTGTAAGATGGTATCTCATGGTAGTTTTGATTTGCATTTCCCTGATGACAAGTGATGTTGAACATTTTTTCATATGCCTGTTGGCCATTTGCATTTCCTCTTCAGAGAAGTTTCTTTTTAGCTCTTCTGCCCATTTTTGGACTGGATTATTTTCTTTGTTGTTGTTGAGTCTCATCAGCTCTTTGCAGATTTTTGTGATCAGTCCTTTATCATTAGTGTTGGGTGCAAAAATGTTCTCCCAGTTGGTGGGGTTTCTCTTTGTTTTTGTTATTGTCTCTTTTGCTGTGCAAAAGCTCTTTAATTTGATGTAGTCCCAGCTGTTTATCTTTGCCTTCACTATCACTGCTTTGGGTGATGTGTCTGTAAAGATGTCTTTGATGTGCAAATCACGTATTGTTTTGCCTATATTTCCTTCTATATATTTTATGGTTTCAGGTCTTATGTTGTAGTTCCCAGTGTCTTGATGGCTTTGGTCTGGAATGGGGGTGGAGTCCACAAAGCCCATATGGAATTAGCTTTAGGACGTCTTTTTTTCCCTAACAGTTGGACCAGTTTGCACTCCCACCAGCAGTGCAGGAGAGTTCCTTTTTCTCCCCATCTTCGCCAACATTTGTTGTTGCTAGTTTTTTTAATATGTGTCATTCTCACTGGTGTGAGATGGTATCTCATTGTAGTTTTGATTTGCATTTCCCTGTTTGCAAGTGATGTAGAATGGGGCCCCTTTTCATACATCGGTCATCAGTCCCCCTGGTGTTCCTGTTGCAGAAATGAATTGTAGCCTTTTACCCAGGCAGAGGAAGAACAAGCAGTACTTCAGGAATGGTGAGGTCAGGGGAAGCTTTAGTACCCATGCATGAGGTCCAAGACCTAGGTAGCCCCATGAGGTCTGAGCACCCATTTAAAGACCAAGGGTTCCTTTTATACACAACTGTCTCCATATCTGTTACATTGATAGCATCTTTTTAAAGCAGGCACAACCATTTGTGGCAAAGTCCACAGACAAGAGGGGCAAGGTAAGGGGGGCAGGCATCTTAGGATGGCCTTGGAGAGAGAGACCAGCTGGTTGGCTGCCCGATCTTTCTTGTAGATAAGAGTGCTGAGGCCCTGGCCATGAATCTTGAAAGGGAAGGAGCTGTAAGTAAGCAAACTTGTTGATTATGCCTGCATTGGAGTGTTCATTGCACCTGGGCTGGAAGTTCTGCTGGAATCTTTATTATATTCATTTGCTCAATAATATATTTTCTCATCATTCCCCCCTTGATGCCCTTGTGAGTTATTTTTCTCACAGGGCATCACCTATAGACATTTTTTAAGGGAACCCTGATTATTACCCAGCGGCCATTATGAGGTGAGAGTCACTGGAACCCCAGGGAGGAGGAATCTTACTTGGTTGGCTGCTGCAGGGCCTCTTCCCTGCCATGCAGATACCAACTTGGGCAGCAGTGAACAGGTCACCAGTCTTTGCCGGTCCTGGGGAACTACAGCTGCCAAGGAGTCAAGTTGGCGTTGGAGGGCTAGGGCTGATCTAATGAAAGCATTCAAATTTGACTTGAGTCAGCCACCAGCCCTTTATGATGGATTTGAGGCTCTTACCTCAGCCGCTCTGGATGCAGTCAGCAGGCCCCTGTGAGTGGGGTGGTCAGGGGAACTCTCTTAATCAGTGAGTGGATTTTAACATTGAAAGTGTATATCTTTTAGTTAAAACAGACAAGTTAGGCATCAAATTTACAACAAAGCATGATTGTTTGTGTGGAGTAACACACTGATATACTCCCTGAGCACAGGCCTGGTAAGGGCCATCTGTGGCACAGATCTTAGAAGTGTGAGTAAAAGGGTTTGTAGCATTTCCCACAGACACAGGACCTGGGATAAGATTCAAGGAGGAGTTAGGTGACACCTTTGGAGGAAACAGACCTGGGTTGAGTATGACTCCCTCATACTGGGCAGGACCCGGCCCTGAGCAAATCCCACAATCTGAAGTAAGAACCGCGTTAGAGCGGTTGAGAGCCGTCTGTGCAGAACTGATTAGCTGGGACACAGGCATTTGTTGGGAGCTACCAGAAGCAGCTCAGGGTGTGGGAGACCAGAGAGCTGCCTTGTTCTTTGTGGCCCTTCTGTCAGGCTGGGTACAAATCCTGGCTTCATTGCAGTTACTTGTGGTTTGGAGACAAGTTCTCACATACAGGAGGGAGGGTGAGGAGCAGTTTTTAGGAGGATTCTGGCATGCAGGTTTATTATAGTAAACATTTGAAAACAATTACGTCCACACACAGTATCTTGCCTAATATTAAGGTGTGCCTCCCAATCCCAGTGGACAGGGGCCACCGTGGCTAGACCGACTGCAAAGACAGTCATTACAGGAACAGTAAAAACAACAAACAAGAAGTAACACATGTAGAACGTCCTCAAACTTCTGCCGTGCATAGACCGATCAGCTTCCTGAGTGTGGCCTGAACAGGGCTTGATGTCTGAGGCCACCTTAATGGGTTGATTCATTTGTAGCCTCAAGCGAAGGGGATTCTCTGGATCAGGGGCTGCTGTCCATCCACTGGCTGAAGTGTCCTTTTTCTAGTTTGCAGGCCCATTTCACTCTGGAGTTATGCACCCAAGGGTGAGGCTTTTACAAAGGAAAAAAGAGGGGGGAAATGGGTAAGGGTCTGCAAAGGGGAAGGGGACGGGGTTGGCACAGAGATAGGTGGGCGCCAGCTGGCTCTGCTGTTTAACTCCCTTGTCCTTGGACATCATTCCCCCTTTGATGCCCTTGTGGGTTTCTCACAGGGCATCACCTATATCAAACAAGGGGGAATTGCAAGAAATACGGGAAAGACAAACTTGTTAACTGCGTCATAATCCCCACTCTCTGTTATGACCTTCCATTTCTATGGGAGAAAGGGGCTTCACATCTTCTGGCTGCTTCCAGCTGAATGGGGTCATCTTGGGGGGGTTTACTATGGAAGGTCTGCACTTGCTGGTGCCACAGTTCCCGACATGATGTTAAGGCTTTGCTGGCGGGGTGGCAGTGATAAGGTACACAACATATCATAGTCCTAAATGTTATAGGAATGGCTTTTTCCCTTCCTCAAGAGGATGACATTTAGGATACAGCCCTCACTGAAGAGGACCAGTGACTAATATAAATAGTTACTGAGACGTAATTTTTCTCTACCCTTATCCCAATTTTGTAAAATAGTAAACCAAATCTAATTTTAAATAATTTTACCTATATTTGCATAAACTCACAGGGCAGAATGACCAAGCAGAATGTTGTTGGCTTTGTTGAAAACTCCACAGCCTGGAGTGAGCTTTTTAATACCCAGTCCATGCAGGCTTCATCACACAGTCTCACCAGACTTCACCTGAGATTTCCTCTCCTGAAGGTTCCCAGGGCTTTTCCAGGGTTTTCCAGTCCTGCCAATGGAGGCAGCTTCCTCACCTTTCCTGAAGGTCTGTGGAACCGGGTAAGCAAGATGACAGGCTCTTCTTGGCTTGCTCTTTTCAGCTCAGCTCAAATTTTGCTCCCAGAAAATTTCAATCAAAGCCTTATAGCAAAACATGTTTAATTTTCTAGTTTAAGGAGAAATAAATAAAATTCCCTATTGAGATTATGCAAAGATAGACATTGTCCTGAAAAGTACAAATATTGTCTACACATTGTTGGGATGAGAAAAGAGAAAAGCAAATGTTCCAGTTTGCACATAAAAAGATGCACATTGCCAGTGCTAAGATCATAGCCCAGTTTATTTTTTTTAATGTCTAAAATATCTTTATTTCAACATATAATCAATACTATTCTTTTTAGTCACTTCACATTTTTATAACAATTCTTCAAAATCTGGTGTGTAATTTATAGAGTGCAGATTTTTGCCAGAAGTAACCTTTTTATTGGAGAAGCCTATTTGCATGGCACATCAAATATTGAATTACAGAGCATCTGGTCTACATCATGGGGTCATCTTTCCAAGCCACTCAGTCCCCCTTCACTCTCCTTGATGCCCCTATCCCGATCTTTAACCCAGGATGAATGTCCTTATTTTGCTCCATTAATTGTTTTTTTAATAATAAATTTTATTTTTATATTCCCCATACAATTTCAACCCCCTTTTTTTGACCCCAATCCCTCCCCTCCAGCCCCCTACCCCCATAGAGTGTCTCTGGTTCATAGTTTTTGGTTGATTTTGATTTTCACTTTCTTATAGTTATTTGTTTCCTGGTCCCTTATTTAAGTTTTCTAGATTCCTGCTATGAGTGAGACCATCCGGTATTTTTCTTTTTCTTTCTGGCTTATTTCGCTGAGCATGATCCCTTCCAGCGCCATCCATGTTGCTGCAAATTGCATTGTGTTTATCTTTTTTGAATGCTGAGTAATATTCCATGGTATATATGTACCACATCTTCTTGATCCAGTCATCTATTTTTGGGCATTTGGGCTGTTTCCAAAGCTTAGCTATTGTAAACAGTGCTGCTATAAATACAGGGGTGCAGGTGTTCTTTGGAATTGATGTTTCTGTGTCCTTTGGGTAAATACCTAGGAGTGGAATTGCTGGATCCTATGGAAGCTCTATGTTTAGTAGGTCCAGAAATCTCCACACAGCTCTCCATAGTGGTTGGACCAGTTTGCATGCCCACCAACAGTGCAGGAGAGTTCCTTTTTCTCCACACCCTCGCCAACATTTGTTGTTGCTACTTTTTTTAATATGTGCCATTCTCACTGGTGTAAGATGGTATCTCATGGTAGTTTTGATTTGCATTTCCCTGATGACAAGTGATGTTGAACATTTTTTCATATGCCTATGGCCATTTGCATTTCCTCTTCAGAGAAGTTTCTTTTTAGCTCTTCTGCCCATTTTTTGACTGGATTTTTTTCTTTGTTGTTGTTGAGTCTCATCAGCTCTTTGCAGATTTTTGTGATCAGTCCTTTATCATTAGTGTTAGGTGCAAAAATGTTCTCCCAGTTGGTGGGGTTTCTCTTTGTTTTTGTTATTGTCTCTTTTGCTGTGCAGAAGCTCTTTAATTTGATGTAGTCCCAGCTGTTTATCTTTGCCTTCACTATCATTGCTTTGGGTGATGTGTCTGTAAAGATGTCTTTGATGTGAGTATCACGTAGTGTTTTGCCTGTATTTCCTTCTATGTATTTTATGGTTTCAGGTCTTATGCCTAGTTCTTTTTTTTTTTTTTAAATAATAAATTTATTTTTATATTCCCCATACAATTGCAAATGCCCCATTCTGACCCCAATCCTTCCCCTCCAGCCCCACCCCCCAAAAAGTATCTCTGGTTCATAGTTTTTTGTTGATTTTGATTTTCACTTTCTTATATTCATTTTCCTGGTCCCTTATTTAAGTTTTCTAGATTCCTGCTATGAGTGAGACCATCCGGTATTTTTCTTTTTCTTTTTGGCTTATTTCGCTGAGCATGATCCCTTCCAGCGCCATCCATGTTGCTGCAAATTGCATGTGTTTATCTTTTTTGAATGCTGAGTAATATTCCATGGTATATATGTACCACATCTTTTGATCCAGTCATCTATTTTTGGGCATTTGGGTTGTTTCCAAAGCTTAGATATTGTAAACAGTGCTGCTATAAACATAGGGGTGCAGTTGCTCTTTGGAATGGATGTTTCTGTGTCCTTGGGTAAATACCTAGGAGTGGAATTGCTGGATCATATGGAAGCTCTATGTTTAGTAGGTCCAGAAATCTCCACACAGCTCTCCACAGTGGTTGGACCAGTTTGCACTCCCACCAACAGTGCAGGAGAGTTCCTTTTTCTCCACACCCTCGCCAACATTTGTTGTTGCTACTTTTTTTAATATGTGCCATTCTCACTGGTGTTAGATGGTATCTCATGGTAGTTTTGATTTGCATTTCCCTGATGACAAGTGATATTGAACATTTTTTCATATGCCTATTGGTCATTTGCATTTCCTCTTCAGAGAAGTTTCTTTTTAGCTCTTCTGCCCATTTTTGACTGGATTTTTTTCTTTGTTGTTGTTGAGTCTCATCAGCTCTTTGCAGATTTTTGTGATCAGTCCTTTATCATTAGTGTTGGGTGCAAAAATGTTCTCCCAGTTGGTGGGGTTTCTCTTTGTTTTTGTTATTGTCTCTTTTGCTGTGCAGAAGCTCTTTAATTTGATGTAGTCCCAGCTGTTTATCTTTGCCTTCACTATCACTGCTTTGGGTGATGTGTCTGTAAAGATGTCTTTGATGTGAATATCACGTAGTGTTTTGCCTGTATTTCCTTCTATGTATTTTATGGTTTCAGGTCTTATGCCTAGTTCTTTAATCCATTTTTGAGTTGATTTTGTGTATGGTGTGAGGTAGTGGTCAAGCTTCATTCTTTTGCATGTAGCGACCCAGTTTTCCCAGCACCATTTATTTATTTATTTATTTTAAATTTTTTTTTAAATTTTTTTTTTATAGAGGCATGTTATTTATTTATTTATTTATTTATTTGTTTGTTTGTTTGTTTATACATGCACTGGGTACAGTCAGAAGCACGGGAGGGTGAGAGAATTCACCAGAGCCAGAGCGGGGTGCAGAGCAGGCAGAAGGACTGAAGTACACTGCTGAGGGGAGCAGCGGGCGGCAGGAGAGGTCTGCGCGCCATGTGGGACCCTCCTCCGGTGGCTGGGGAGCAGCCGGGGATCGAACCGGCACCGCAGAGATCGCGGGCAGCTTCGCAACCCAGCGCTCAACCGCTGCACCACCGGGGAGGCCCATTCCCAGCACCATTTATTGAACAAACTTTCTTTGCTCCAATGCATAGCCTTTGCTCCTTTGTCAAAGATTAGTTTATCATAAATCTGTGGGTTTATTTCTGGATTTTCTATTTGTTTCCATTGGTCTGTATGTCTGTTCTTGTTCCAATACCATGCAGTTTTGATGATTATGGCTTTGTAGTATAGTTTGAAGTCTGGGAGTGTGATGCCTCCATTCCCTTCTTTTTTTTTCAGGAGAGCTTTCATAGCCCAGTTTAAAGACAAGTTTTCTAGAGAGAAACAAAACAAAGCATTGGTCTTTAAGACCAATATTTTTTAAAAAGTCATTAAATATTATGCAAATCCCCCTCGGTGTGCTTTTCCCATGTATTAAGTCTCGATCTTCTGTTGGTAATTTTATAAATCCAATCTTTTTTAGCTTAGTAGGTCTTCTCAGTTCCAAAACATATCTATATTGTCAGTCTCTTTTTGTGAGTTTTCTGAAGACAAAGCTCAACAAGTAACCTTTAGAAATAACAAAAACTTGAAAATGACCATACCTAAAATTATGGTTTAAGGCAAAAGGCAAGTATGTTTCCTCAATTTTGTTACACACATACACATATATATTTCAGAATAATGAGAATCATCCAATAATATTATACCAGAATAAACGAGGTTTTAAAAATCTCGTCTATTTTAAAACACTTTAACCAATTTTTATATATGTGAAAAGGTATAACTTTTCCCCTCAATGATGATTTTTTTTTTTTATGAAGTTTTAACATCTCTAGATTGGACTGGTATGTTCTAGCATTTTCCTACAAGAAAAAATAATTTATTAAGACTCTTAAGATACATCAAATCATTTTACTGATCAAAAACTTTACTATTTTTGAAACGACTTCAAGAAAAATTTTGTCACAGGCTTAATAAATATATACAGATTTTTATAAAACAACACTAAATTTCTCAGAGTGATAACTAGAGGTTTTTTAAAAGTAGATATATTTTTACAGTGCTCAACAATGCTGACAGAACTATATTTTTCAAGTTAACAAAGTCTGAAAGTAAAAGAGAATCAAGATTGCAGATTTTTAATTTGTCATCAAGAACCAGTAAAAGCAGTTTAAGAATACTTGAGTTCTAAGTGCACACGAAAGAGATATTAAAGTTTGTTTTTTTTAATAAGTATACTACTGATAATAAACTTAAATATTTTTAAAACAAGTCATTCTAGCACATAGTATTTTCTGAAGATACCTTTCTCAGACCTTCAACAATTTTTCCTTCCTATTTTGCACCATTTTTTCAAAGATAGCCATTTTGTTTTGACACAAAATTTCCTAAGACCTTCAACATATCTGTTTTAAATACATTTCTTAACACACCTCACTTTATTTGCATTTAGAGTTACAACATTCCTGTTTTTAATTTTCAGATTGTAAGATTGTTGTGGCAGAGTTTCATCTTTATTTATGCCCATGGTCCCAGAGGAGATCTTTTTCCAAAGTCTGAGCCCCCCCCACCAAGCAATTAGGCAACAGAGCATCCATTGCCCCAGCAGGGGCTCATTCACACTGTAAAGCAAGCAGGGAGTGTAGAAGCAGGAGACTCCCAAGAGGTCATCTGGTCATCTGGGGTGAACAAGTCAGGCGCCTGGCCAGAGAAAGTCCATCAGTCACTCCCTGAAACTTTTAGTCCACACTGAGGCCTTGTCCCAACCTAACTTCAGCTAATTAACAGGTCAACCCCACATTTTTCACTTCAAGACATTGTAAGAGGTGTTATGCTATTATTCATTTATACTGGAAAACTCATACATAAACACATGTTGTTGTTGTTGTTGTTTTAGATGACAATAAAGTTTAGTTTTCCTACAATAAGAAGCAAAAATACACCAAAAGCTCATTAAGCAGTCAACAATTTTTCATTGTTAAATTTAGTAGATCCTTAGTTTTATAAGAGAAATATACTACCGTTTAAATAATGATAAAAAGAACAGATTTAAGATAGAGATGCCAACTGTAGCTTTAATTTTTCTTAGGATAGGAAGTTCAGAGTTACTAATGAAACAATTTCATATACCAGGGGTTTTTTGGCTGGGAGAAGGAAAGGAAAAATCTATTAAGGTGCTTATCTGGGGAACAAAGGTACTTCTTTTAAGGGAAGAAATAGTGGGTTAGGTTTTTAGAAGAGAATTTTATCAAAAGAAATCCAGGTATAAACAAAACCACACTTATCCACATTTATCTCTGTTAAAATAGACCAGGTCAATTAACTCTTTTTGACTATTCCAAGTTTTGTTTATTTTTTTCCCCAAATAAAAACATTTAAACATACAATAGAACTATTAACTCCCAACATTATAAATTTAAGATATACATGCTTCAATTAAACCATTACATTTTGAATGAGTTTATGTTTACCAAAAATTTTAGATTGCAATCTCAAAACTTGGGTTATTTTCTATTAGAATTTATATAGGTGCCATTAATAATAATTTTAACACAGCAACCCTCCAGAGACAAAAGACACAAAGGCAAAGACACAGACACAGAGATCTCCTCCATGTAGAATTTTGGCCATTTGCACTAATTTTTAGAGACAGTTATTTTGCCAACATTCTGACAGCGCTGACAATTATTAATTTACTTTTAAATATTTGTTTTTAACTACCTCCTTCAGATAAGAAAACATTTCTCAAGTTATATTTGTAAGAATGCCCCTTAGGTTCTAAAGAAAGTGAGGAAAAAATTCCCTATCAGTTTCTTTTTTTTTTTTTTTAAGCACAGTCTTGAGGACCTTCTGTTTGCTCCAATTCCCTCCTATTATATTCGGTGTTGCAGCAAGGGAAGGGGGAGCACACAGATGCTTTTCTGGCCTTCCTCGCTCAGAGATTTTGAAAAGTCCAGTCACCTTTCAGCTATATGACTTGTCCACAGAACCACAGGTAAAGCCCAATCTATCTCCGCAACTGCAGCTGTGGAGATTCCTAGGACCTACCTGATCCGATGCCAGCACGAAGTCCTGCCTCACTCAGCCCTTTGGAAGTATGGCCAGGAAGGCATCATGGGGGCTGGGCAGGAGCCACCAAGTCAGAGACCCGCCTAAGGTCCTCAGTGGAGCGCTCTTTCCCTCCATTGGCTCTCCTTCCCCTCCTCCACCATGTGTCCTCCTAAGCCGATGGCTCAAAGGACCAACGCGCTTGTTGCTCCTGGTCAGGGAACCAAAAAATGTTGCAGAAATAAATTCTAGCCTTTTACCCAGGCAGGAGAAGAACAAGCGATACTTCAGGAATGGTGACATCAGGAGAAGCTTTATGACTCATGCATGAGGTCCCAGACCTCGGAGCCCCGTGAGGTCTGAGCACCCGGTTAAAGACCAAGGGTTCCTTTTTACACAAACTGTCTCCATATGTTACACACTGATAGCATCGTTTTTCAGCCGATGCAACCATTTTTAGCAAAAGTCCCCAGACAGCAGGACAAGGCAAGGAGGGAAAGATGCAGGCATTCAGGGATGGCCTTGGAGAAACAGACCAGCTTGGCCAGCTGCCCGACCTTGTAGATAAGAGTGCTGAGGCCCTGGCCATGAATCTTGAAAGGGACGGTGCTGTAAGTCAGCAAACTTGTTGATTATGTCTGCGTTGGAGTGCTCATTGCACCTGGGCTGGAAGTTCTGCTGGAATCTTTATTATATTCATTTGCTCAATAATACATTTTCACTTCAGTACAATGTTGCCTGGTCCCCAGCCTCCTCAGCTGCAGCTCCCTCATCAGCCAATATCCTGTGACCCCATTCACATGACCAGTCCAGCCCAGGTCCACATCTGACCAGAGATGTGTGAGCAAGGCCACCAGTGATCAGCCAGATCCACCCCAGATTGGCTGAACTCCCAGGCTGCCTGTGGTCATTATTAAATGCCACTGAGACTTGTTATGGCTGTAAGCTGCACAGCATCGTGCTGACACGCAATTATTAATATTCCTGCCACCAAACAACAGACAGACAAGGCAAACCTTGGGAGCCTCTGCAACCTTCTCTTTCTCCAAGCTTTCCTCGCATTCTGCTCATCTGGTGGGTCTTATTTCAAAAGTTCTGGTGTCTGATCCCTCCTGTCCACCCACTGCCACTACATGTAGCCAGGAGCCCTCCCTCGCCCCATAACTTCACTCCACGCCTCCAGACTGTCTCCCCCCATGACAGCCAGATGCATCATTTAAGTTCTGTTCTGCTTGAAAATTTCAACAGCTGGGCCTCCCCTGCCGCCTGCTGCTCCCCTCAGCAGTGTATTTCTTTGTCAGTCTCCTGTTCTGTCCCCCAGTCTGGCTCTGGTGAATTCTTCACCCTCCCATGCTTCTGACTGTACCTAGCACTTGTATAAATAAATAAATAAATCTTAAAAAAAAAAGAAAGAAAAAAAAAAGAAAATTTCAACAGCTCCACATCCAAACTCCTTAACCCAGAACACAGCCTTCACTAAAGATGCCTTCCTTCACTAAAGATGCCTCCTTCCCAGTGCATTTCTTTCCCCCACAACCAGGCCCAAGAATGTAACTGTGACTCACCACAATCTCCACGATGGATGAGAACTCCCCGCTTCATCTTCTGAGCTGGAGGGTTCTTGGACCTGTCAGGTGCCAGTTCAAGTATCTGTTAAGGTGTGTAGATTTTCGTGATTGCCCCAGGCAGCACTTACCAAGCACCTTCAACCTGATAAACTGTCTCCTCACTCACTCCCACCAGCCACGAGAGACCTTGTGTGCACAGAACACAGTAGCCACACTCACTCCAGGCCAGTTATGTGGCCTGTTCCCGTGGGCAGTGCACACAACAGCAGCTGACAGTGCTGGGATGCAGGAGAGATGCTAACAGTAAATCATGAGATTTCATCACATGGAAAACTTTTTTCATTTCTTCATCCTTTTCTTTGTGTTGGAACTATCGCTGTGTGAGAAGGTGGATACAGCTGAACTTACTATGTTTCATTTCCCAACATATATAAACCAAACCCTCATGCTGTAAGCCTGATACTTACACAGGGATGTGCATCAATTTATACCTCAATAAAACCGGAAGGGAAAGGACTTCATCTCACATATCACCACTCGACTAACCCCCTACGCCCTTCATCCTTGTGCAGATGCCTTCCTCAGGATGGACCAACCCGCACAGCAGCCTGTCCTCACTCCCCAGCACATTCCTCATCTCTGATCCTCATTCTGTTTAGTGTCTTATTATCAAAACATTCCAGCTTCATCTACAATCTGTTTGCTTATTATGACGGCTCTGTTTCCCACTTGAGAATATAAACTCTTAAGGTGAAATGTTTGTCAGATACACTGATGATTCCAAGGTTCTTGGTACAGGGCAAACACTACATATTTGTGCTCAATGACTGAGTGAGGCTCCCTTCTTCATGTATAGAAGAGTCACCCTTCTCTGGCTCCTTCTACCATTTGAAAGTGAAAGCTGAAATGCAATCCCAGAAGCCTCCATCCTGCCCTCAGGACAGTGCACCCCAGTTATCAGCAGGGAAACAGCAGGATCAGAGAGGCCAGCAGAGGGTAGGGGCAGGCACCCTGACACCCCTGCAGGCACAGGGGAGGCGCCCACCCAGTACCCACTGTTGAGAACCCACTGCACTCCAGGCTGCTTGGCTTTCAGACTCAGAAGTAGGGGTGAGTGTGGGGCACAGTTACAACTGACACCGAGTCCCATGTAGGGCTCTGCCTATGCCCAATGGTGACCACCCCAGTGACTCCAAGTCAGCTGTCGCCCTACCTGGCAGAGCCTGTGAGAACCCCCCAGGGGGGCTGTTTTTCTTTCCCTCACTGCAGCTGACCCTAGAGCCCCCCACTCTGGACACCAGGAGTCAGCACTGGGCACAGGAGCTGCCAGGACCTGGTCCTGCCCACACTGCATGGACGGGGCCTATGGCTTGTTCAGATGTTAATGTCACCCGAGATCTGGTCACAGTGACCAGACCCCTGCTCCTCCAGGACACGGGTTACAGGAAG
>NW_023602073.1:48809403-48828811 GCF_014898055.3 Talpa occidentalis | reverse complement strand
CATCTGATATAATTTTTTCCTTCTGACTTGTTTTGCTGAGCATAATCCCTTCTAGCTGCAATCATGTAGCTGCGAATGGCCTAAGTTTATCTTTTCCAGTTGCTGAATAGTATTCCATTGTGTATATACCACATCTTATTGATCCAGTCATCTGTTTTTTGGCATTTGGGTTGTTTCCAGGTTTTACCTATTGTAAATAGTGCTGTGATAAACACAGGGATGCATGTTACCTTTTGAATCAATGTTTTTGTGTCCTTTGGGTAGATCCCTAGGAGTGGAATTGCTGGGTCATATAGTAGCTCCATTTTTAGTAATTTGATGAATCTCCACACAGCTTTCCATTGACCAGTTTGCATTCCCACCAGTTGCTAGATAATTTTAAAGAAAATATATTAAAAATACCCTGCAGTTGAGATTAAAACAGAAAATACTGAAATCCTAGTTATAATCTAGCTAAGTCCCTTCCCCTGCAGAATGAAGAGAAGCCTGAAGGGAGGAAGAGACATCAGATCCCCCAGACAGGATGGGGTCAGATCCTGGATCTAGATCAGAACTGCTTATTTTACACCCCCAGAGTCCTTGTCCCCAGAATCCTGGCCAGGGCTTGTCCTCTAGTCCTCTGTGAACTGTTCCCCACCCAGTCTTCCTCATCTCCTCTATCTCTGGGCTCAGGGAGAGTCATCTGAGGAGGGTGAGATCTTCATCCAGATGGAGGGGAGCCCCCGTGGGCAGGTCAGTGGGGACTTGGGAGAGTCAAATTGTCCTCAGTGTCCTCCTCCCAATAAGGCTCTGATTCCTCTCATGGGGACCCCAATCCTCGCCCAGCTCCAGGGGGACCATGTCATCACTGTGACCTCAGGCAGAGCAGACATGGCCCCTCAGTCTTGGGGGTGCTCCTGCCTCATCTCTCACTCCCTCATCACGCACATCCCTCATCTCTCACTAGGCCCATCTCCTATCCTCCCTATTTGGTCTCTTCATTCCTCCATTTTTCAACTCTGACAGTCATGTGGTCTTCCCCATGCACCTGGAAGGATGTGTCATATCCTGTATTGATCAAGAAGATAACATCATCCTCTCAGGTGCCTAGAGAATAATTGGGAATCCTGCCTCTGACCAAACCAGAGGCTTTATCCCAAGGGGAGGACTTTGTTCTCCTACTGAGTCCCACTCAAAGGCGTGAAAGGCCTCATCCTGTATGGGGAAGCTGAGGTGAAATGCCCAGAATTCTAGGGGGAGGGATAAGGGTGCAAGAACTTGGGCAGGAACAGTCTTTGTCACTTCTGGGGCCTCTCCTCTGTCCTCCTGCTCTTTAGTCGAAGGAGGGGTCACCTCAGAGGAGGAGGGGATAGAGAGGGTATGGTGAGGGGCTCAGAGAACCACTTGGACCTGTGGGTGTGAATAGAAGCTTCTGGTGCCAATTTGGGTCTCCTGTGTGACACCCGATTCAGGAACAGCTGGAGGGGGAAGGGAGCAGGACTAACTGGTAGGAAATAGACTTGGAGGGGCTGGTCAGGGGACAGTGAGGCTGCTTCTCCCCCACAGGAACTGGTCTCTGATGGGCAGGGGGCAGGAACCATGATGAGAGAAGTGCAGGGGGCAGCGGGTTGGAAGGGCAGAGGGACAGAGGAGCCTGGGAGTCACTGGGGAGATGTGAGAAAGGTGGGTCTGGTGGGGCTAGGGCTGGTCCATCCAGTGAGGGTGCAGGTCCCCAGGCAGCTACCCCTGGTTTCAGAATAATGTGGACACAGAGCTCAGAGCCTGGTCCTGAAACTCTGTCTGTGTCTTATTGAATTTGTTCCCTTTTCTACTTCTTAGGAATAGTCATTAAAGAAGGACCTGTGTGCACAGCCCAGGGCCTGTGGAAATTCTGTGTAGTGCATTAAAAAAGTTGCTACGAGAGGAGACCTTATTTTAAGGATTCTCATCACACACACACACACACACACACAAACACACACTAACGATAATAAAAGGAGTGTTAGAAACTTTTGGAGGTAACAGATATACTTATGGTATAGATTATTGTGATGTTTTAATGGATGTCTACATATCATCAAACTCATCGTGCCATGTACAATAAATGCATACAGCTTTCTGTGTCAATTATGCATCATGACGTGAGTTAAGAAAACCTCTCTGCTTTTTTTTCTCTTTGCATAGAGCTGGGGTGTAGATCAGAGCTACGGGAGGTGAGAGGATTCACCAGAGACAGAGTGGGGAACAGGTGGCTCTACTGAAATACACTGCTGAGGGGAGCAGCAGGTGAGGCAGGAGAGGTCTACTGTGCCATGTGGGTAGCTCCCTGGCCAGTCAAGCCTTAGAGGTGATAGCGCTGAGACTTAACCCCTATGCCACCAGGGAGGCCCTCTCTCTACTTCTTGATTGCTAAATAATGGGACAGTGGAGGCCATTCCTGTGTGGTCTCAGGGGTGGTGGTAGCAGAGGTGGATGAGAGTGTCCCTGTAGGGCAAGTCTGGTATCAATCCCAGCTGACTGGCTAAATCCAAAATGAGCCAGGTGTCCCCACAGCTCAACAGAGGTCTACGGAAGGGTCCCCACCTCACCGCATCCAGGATTGCTCCAGGAATCTGGGGTCAGAGCAGAAGGCAAAATTTATTAGAGTTTCTGTTAAGAATGATGTCATAGGGGTCTCCCCTGGTGGCACAGGTGGTTGAGCGCCATGCTGTGAAGCTGTCAGCAGCCTCTGCAACACAGGTTCAATCCCGGCCAGCCGGCGAGGGTCCCACAGGGCACGGCAGACCTTTCCTGTCACACCCGCTGCTCCTCTCAGCAGTGTATCTCCTCAGTCTGCCTGTTCTGCTCCCTGCTCTGTCTCTGGTGAATCCTTTCACCCTCCCGCACATTGGCCTGAAACCCCGGTTCTTGTATAAAATAAATAACTAAATCTTCAAAAAAAAAAGAATGATGTCATATCATCTCTTTTATTTACTTTTATAATCTGTACAATGTTTGTTAGCTGACCTGCATGTCCATTCAAGAGGAAAGTAAATGGCTAACACCTTAGCATCAGAATAATTTATATGTGACAAGACAAAACAGAGAACACGGAACAGTGTATGCTGACAAAGCAGCAGGAATGCAGGCCCTGGAGAACTGGAAGAGACAGTGAGAGGGTCAGTGTCCTTCCTGCAGGGTATACAGTGTCCCCCAGCTTTGCCCAGGGACACCTGCCCTCTACTCTGTCCCTTCTCATTCCAGCTATTCCCAGTGGGTAGTATCCTCCTGGGGCAGTTTTGAGTTCATGGTCCTCTTCCTGCTCCCTTCCCCTTGAGGGGTGTGGAGCTTGGGACTGGGCTGGCTGAGAGCTGGGATGGGGGGTGAGACACATCCTGCAGCTGCAGCTCCTCCCCCAAGGAAGGTCCTGGGTCATGTCACTACACAGAGGGCAGGACTCAGGCGCCTTCATCTCTCTCTGCAGGTGTGAGAATAAGGGGCCACAGATACCACCTGTGTAGCCCAGTTCCTGGCACTTAGTTGGTGCTCAGTACAGTTTGGTTTTCTCCCCTCTTAACGCCTTTAGGCCTTGAGAAGTGTCCCTATTGGACAGGGATTGGTGATGTTTAAGGGGGTAAACATAGAGGAGAGAATTAGTCTTTTTCTTTATTTATTTTCAAATTAAGTTGGATTTTCCAAGATGTACGCTAAGTCGAGGTGATTATAAATGAATTTTTAGGATGACAAAGTGGGGTGTGTTCAGGAATATCCAGAAATCCTGAGTTTTAATATCTCAGACCAGACTTCAGGCAGAAACCAAGCATTTCTGTGTGCCAGGGTCAGTCAGTCTGTCTCTGTGAAGACAGACACAGCAGGCCCCTCAGGAGAGGGAGAGTGAACCCTGGCAGGACAGTCCTGCTGGTGTGAGGCTGTGACCCTGTGAGGAGTCGGGTACTGATGTGTAGAATGTGATGTGAGGACGACAACCTGGCAGGAGTGCGGTGAGGGCCCGGTGACCCTGAGCCCTGGGCAGGCCTGGGGGACAGACACAGGTGCTCACCTGAATGTTTCCAGGTGAGAGGTATGATGAGTGACGCAGTTATGTTTGGTGGAATGGAAAACAGACAGGGGAGCGTGGTAGACACTGTGTCCATTAAGGGCTAGTGCTCAGCTCAGAGGTGACATTTCGTGTTCTCAGTGGACTGAGGGGTTTTCTGAGTGGCTGAGGCCAAGGGGCCTATGGGCAGCAGCAGCATCTCCTCTGCAGACAAGCTCAACTGAGGCTGGTGAGGCCCCTCCTTGCTGAACATGGAGCAGGGTACACAGGGCCTCCTCCCGGGATCCCACATGGTTCCCAGATGACACCTGTCAGGGCTGTGGTGGAGAACAGGCTTCCCCACCTCAACAAGCAGGTGTGGGGCACACAAGGGGGAATGGGAGGTTGGGGGAAGACCCTCAGAGCAGGTCACTTCAGGTGAGGCCTGAAAGGTAAGGGGTTTGGAGAGCAGGGGGACTATGAGGAGGCCTGAGGCTGGGAGAGCTCCCTGAATTAGAGGAGTCACCTGAGCCAGGAGGGGGCTCAGGGAGAAGAAAGGGAGGGGATCAGAGGGGGAGAGGAGGCCTGGGAGACCCCCATCCCCGCCCTTTATGCAGAGGGAACCCCTGAAGGGATGAGGTAGAAGTTGAAATAAGTTGACTTGACAGTGTCATGAACTTGGAAGAAAAAGCAGCTGATGTAAATGAGGCTGGAATCTGGGTGGGGAGACCATGAAAATGTCAGTGCATTGGCCAGGTAGGAAATGTGGGTGGCTTAGAATAGGTGCTGGCAATGGACAAGGATTGAACATTTGGTGCATGGGCAGTAGACTGGGTGGGGAGTAGACTGTGAAGATGACCCTGGAGTCTGGCAGAAATAACTGGGGGGACACAGGTGCCCTTCCCTGAGAAGGGAAAACCACAGGAAGTGAGGGGGGAGGGGAGGCCCAGTCCCCATGGTTTCCTTGGAGACACAGAATCAGGCCTTCCTGGTGACCCCGTGTCCTGGAGGGACAGGGTCTGGTCACTGTGACCAGGTCTCTGGTGACATTAACATCTGAACAAGCCTCGGGCCCTGTCCATGCACTGTGGGCAGGACCAGGTGCTGGCAGTTCCTGGTGCCCAGTGCTGACTACTGGTGTCCAGGGTGTGGGAGGTCCTGGGTCAGCTGCTGTGAAGAGAAGAAAATCAACTCCCCTGGGGGCTCCTCACAGGCTCTGCCATGTGGGGTGACCGCTTTCATGGGGTCACCATCAGGCACAGGGAGAGCCCTGCATGTGGCTCTGTGTCAGTCCTGACTGAGCCCCACACTCACCCCTAGTTCTGGGTCTGGGAGTCAAGCAGCCTGGAGCACAGTGGGTGCTCAACAGTGGGTGCTGGGTGGGCGCCTCCCCTGTGCCTGCAGGGGTGTCAGGGTGCCTGGCCCTCCCTTCTGCTGGCTCCTCTGATCCTGCTGTTTCCCTGCTGATAACCAGGGTGGACTGTCCAGAGGGCAGGGTGGAGTCTGCTGGGATTGCATTTCAGCTTTCTCTTTCAAATCATGGTAGGAACCTGAGAAGGTGACTTGTCTGTCTGAGAGAGAACTTTGTGGGTACCAGAACTGGCCTCAAAAGACACACCTCAACTCAAGCCAGTTCTGCTTCTCTACTCTCCTGGGAACCACCTTCTCTCAGCCATGAGGCCCCTTGGCACACAGCATGGCTCCTGAGCAGCTGACTGCAGGAGCAAATTCTGCAGGATGATTTGGGGTCTACGAAATCCTGAAACTTCTCAAGCTGCAAGAAGTGCTCTAGAAATTCCAACTTTTCAAAGCAGGTATGTTTGTTTGAAGATATCTTTCTTTCATAAAGAGGAAAGTGGGGAGCAGCTGACTTTAAGGAGGGGCTGAGAATGTAGCGGGGCTAGAGTGAGGTGGGAGTGGGCAACTGGAAATTGTACAGTTCTAGGAAGATCCAGCACAACCTCACTGAAGGTTGTACTTCATTTATTTCAAATTATGTGTCTGTAACACTCACTGGGGTAGGGCCCTGTTTTAATGACATGTAGTGACCTTTCAAATACCACTTCATGTAATACTTATTCCATCCTTGGGAGGGAGATGCTGTTACCCAAAGGGAGATATTCTCATTTCGCAGATGAGGAAACAGAGGCAGGAATGTTAGGAGACTTGAACAAGATGGTCACACAGAGAGTGGTTCAGTCCACAGGGGACCTCATAGTCAACCTGCAGAATGTGTCTCCCCCATAACCATCGCCTGCTCCCCTTAACCCCCAGCCAGTGGATGCTTTCTCTCACCAGGACTCATTTCCCCTTCTCTGCTGCTCTGTCCCATCAGGCGCCTCATCCGGAGGCAGGATCCCCCCCCAGAGTTAGAGAGGTCAAGGACAAGTCCTCAGTGGGGATCTGACCCGGCTCCTGCTGTGTTTGGGGCAGGACCTTGTCCTTGTCCCTGGCAGGTCAGGGCTGGGGAGGGACTGACCTTCAGGTGAACTGAATAAGCAGACAGAGCAGGACAGGGGCCTGTGGGGGGACCACGACCCCTTGGGGACAGTATTGTGTGTCCTGATGCTTCTCAGGGGCACCTGCTCACAGTAAGGGGGGGCAGGACCACTAGTAGGCACTGGCCTGTCCTTCATGGGGGCTTGGGTCTGGGCCAGTGTCCTGGGGAGTCACTGGGTGTGATGATGGGGAGGGGAGGGCAATTTGCACCCCTGGCCCAGGTGCTGGGAATGGCAGGGCCCGGTGCTCTGAGCAGAGTGGGTCTGGGGTGTGAGTTCCCCAGGGTGGGAAGGGAAGGGAGGATGTTTTTCTCCAATAAACCTCATGGTCTCTAGCAGCACAGAGGCTCAGAAGCCCTGAGAGACGCCAAGTCTGTCCTCCTTGGTCTCAGGGCCTAAGGGCTCACCAGGAAAGGCCCTGCTCCTACTGGTGGGAGGTCCTTAGGCCCTGCTCCCTGCTGAGCCCAGAGCTGCTGGCTGCCCTGCTCCTCTGTGTGGGCCTGGCTGCCTCCTGCCCTGTCTCTCCCCAGCCCGGAGGAGATGGCGCCCTGCTCCTGCCCCAGCTCTGTGCTCTGCCTCCTCCCCTCCCTGCTGCTCCTCCTCCAGCTGCCCCCCAGTAAGTCCCCAGGTGAGTGTGCCCCTCCCTGTCTTGTGTCTCCATCAAGTGGGAGGGGCCCAGGGGCTCTGGGAGCTCCTCCTTCAGGAAGGATGTCTGTGTGGGGGGCCCTGGCTCTAGAAAGATGATGGTGCTCCAGGACCACTCTGGTGATGACATAGTTAAGAGGTGTTTTAAAAAGTCAGCTGTCAAAATTGAAAATGCCTTTTGCCTTCTTTTCTGCTTTTGACTCTATGTGTATTGGAAACACTTGTCAATCACTAACTCATTTCATTCCACCATTATTTATAGGGTATCAGCCATGTGCTCAGTGCTGTGTACAGAACAGAGACCCATCTTCAGAGAGCTGCTTCTTGCAGGAGACAGTGAATAATAAAGACAAGAAACCCTACTCCCATCTGTAGAGGGGCTGAGAGGAGGGACAGCCAGGTAGGGCAGCAGGGGAGGGAGGCGTGTGGGGGCAGCTGTGTCTATCAGGGGGTCAGTGTGATGGTGGGATGGGAGCAAAGCCCTGCGGGGGATGTTGTAGGGTGAGAGTCCCATGGAGGGAATAGCCTGTGGCGAGCTGCAGAATTTGCTCCTGCAGTCAGCTGCTCAGGAGCCATGCTGTGTGCCAAGGGGCCTCATGGCTGAGAGAAGGTGGTTCCCCAGGAGAGTAGAGAAGCAGAACTGGCTTGAGTTGAGGTGTGCCAGGTGTGCAAGGACAGAGGGGGTGAGGGAGAGGAAGGGACACAGGAGTGGGTGTCAGAGGCCTGGAAAAGGTCACCCAGTGGGGCTGGGGGTGACTGTGGGGCTGCGGAGCCCCTGCCAGGCTGTGAGCAGAGCAGGACCTGGTTCAGCTCCCAGGTGAAAGGGGCCCAGACTGGGGGTGGCAGGAGAGACTAGTCTGTGTGTGTCCAGGTGAGAGAGGAGGGGCTCAGGCCAAGCTGGGGCAGCACAGGTGAGAAGTGGCTCTTTGGAGGGGCAGGGGGTTCCTGAGGACAGCACAGTCCTGTCCTGTCCTTCCCAGGTCTTGTCAGGTCAAGGGGTCTGACTGGCTAAACCTTAATTTTTTAACTGTGGAACATTAATTACATAATGTATAGATTTTAGCTGTGCAATTTCTCACCCTAACAACCTGTATATTTCACTCCACACTCACCATCAAAAGTCCAATAACAATCCTCTACCAAGCTTTTCCTTCCACCCTCCTGGCCTCTGGTAACTGCCATTTTGTTGACACAATCTCAATAATTGTTTTTGTTTGTTTGTTGATTACTTTTTTTTTTCATAGTCCAAAATGTGTGCAACCACACTGTATTTGTCTTTCTCCATTTTACTTAGCACAGTTCCCTCCAATTCTATCTATATTGTTGAAAATGGCAAGATTACATATTTTTTAAAATATCTGACTATTCCATTGTGTGTACACATGGCACTCAATCTATTCCTTTGTCCTTAAGCACCTGGGTTGTTCCATACTTTGGAACAACTTTGTAAATAGTGTTGCAATTAAATTAGGGGCACTGTATGTGTTTTCTTATTCTTCAGGTAAATACCCAGAAGTGGTATTACTGGATCATATGTTATTCTATTTTTATTGTTTTGAGAAACTGCCATACTCTTTTCCAAAGTGGCTGCACCGATAACATTCCCAATAATGCACAAAGGTCTTTTATCCCCTAATCCTCACCAACATTCATTATTTTTTTGGCATTTTTATTTTTAGCCTTTTCTACTCATGTGAGCTTAAATCTCATTGATTGACTTTCAAGTGTTGAATCATCCTTGTGTTACTGGGATAAATCCCACTTGATCAGGAGGTGTGATCTTTTTAAGGTAGTATTGATGTTGCTTCGCTAAGATTCTGTTGAGGATGTGTATATATTTTCATCAGGGATATTAGTGTGTAGTGTTCTTTTCTTTTTTTTTTTTTTAAGGATGATTCCTTTTTTTTTTTAATTAAGATTTCTTTATTTATTTATACAAGCACTGGTACAGTCAGAATCGCGGGAGGGTGAGAGAATTCACCAGAGCCAGAGGGGAGAGAAGAGCAGGCAGACTGACGAAGTACACTGCTGAGGGGAGCAGCGGGCGGCAGGAGAGGTCTGTGCGCCATGTGGGACCCTCGCCCAGTGGCCATGGAGCAGGCGGGGATCCAACTGGAGCTGCAGAGGCTGCGGGCAGCTTCACAACCCAGCGCTCAACCGCTGCGCCACCGGGGAGGCCCTGCAGTGTTCTTTTTTTTTTTTTTTTTTTTTTTTTGTGATGTTCTCTCTTTGATATCAAAGTAATGTTGGGCCCATAAAGTGTGTTTGGAAGCATTTCCTTTTCCTCATTTTTTGGGAGACTTTGAGATGAATAGGTATTAATTCGCTTCGAAGGTTTGGTAGAACTCACTAGTGAAATCATTACATGAAGTCCATCCCTGTCTCGTTAACTTTTTTATTTGGAAGTCTATTTTAACTCATATGGCTGTCCATGCCCTTTTTTTGTGGGTCTCATTTTCTTGTTTTCCAACCACTTTTTTGAGCCTATGTTTCTTTGTCTTTGGAGATGTGATGGGTCTCCTGGATACAGCAGAAAGTGGGGTTTCATTTTCTTATCCATCCAGCCATTGTGATCCTTTTACATGGTGGGTTTGGTGTAGTTACTTATAGGATGATTATTGATTCATGTGGGTTTACTATTGTCCTTTTGTCATTAGTTTTCTGCTTTTATCTATATCCTTTTTAATATTTTAAAATTTATTTCACTCTGATTTTTATAGAAGTGCTCTTTTTAACATTTCTTGCAATGGAGTTCTCCTGTTTATACTCCATCAACAATCCTGTTAGGGAAGGTCTTTATTTTCTCCTGATATCTGTAGGAGAGTTTGAAGGATATTGTATCCTTGGCTGGGAGTTTTTGTATTATAATATTTTGAATCATTGCATTCTCTCCTTGCTTCTAGGGTTTCCTCAGAGAAGTCTGATGTATGCCTTGTAGGAATACCCTTGTAAGTTACTTATTTTGTTCTCCCCTAATCATCTACAATGTTTAGCAAGGTGTTCTTTTATTTTCATGGACATGTATAGACAGTTCCTCCCCCTGGTTGGGAACTTTTCCTCAATTTCTTTGAATAGTTCTGTTTTCCCTTCTCTACTCTTCTGAAATATATACTATCCTGCTGCCTTTCCTCATGTATTTGTTTAGTTCTTGAAGTGTTTTTAAATATGCTGTATCACTTTGATTCATTTTTCTATCTTTTATCGCATATCTTTTGTTTTCTTTATTATGGAAATTTCGAACTCTCTGTCTGGTAGGATGAAAACATCTTCTATATATTTGTATTTATATAATGGAAGTTATTCTCTTTTTGTCATTTTTTATTACCCTGAGGTCTCAGGTTTACATGTAATATATTTATTGGTGTCTAATTTGTTGCTTTAGATTCCTATTTTTTTTTAATGCATCTGTAGTAGTAACTTAGAGATTTGAACTACTTCTAGCTTTCTATCAGGTGGCACTTCAATTTTATGTGAGTTTAGAGATTTGGATTATGCAGGTGAGGAGACCTGATCTTTGAGAAGCTGAGTCAGAGGATTTATGTGGGGTCTGCAGTCATCCAAACTCTGATGTGGATGCTATGGCAGGGGGCCTGCTCTCATGTTTTTGGCACCACAGATGGCCTGAATCTCTTGGTTCAGGCCTGAGACTCTGCCATGTTCTTATTTTCAGTGTGCTTCAGTTGGTTAGTACCAGTCCTCAGTGGGGAGAGAGATAGTGCACTCCAGCTATTGTTTTCACTGGGGACCTAGTCTGTTGGGACCACAAAGAGTCTTTGCAAATATTTGCCATTATTGGAGGATATGTGGCATCAAACCATTCAGTTCTACCCATCCCAGGACCACTGGTCAAGTGGCTGGTTGAATGGCAGCACCGCAATTTGTTCTGTAGCTTCCCATCCCTGACGACAGACTCCAGGTGTCTCTTTCCACACACCTTTTTTTCAGTGAAGTATTAATTTCCTCTCTATCCCATTTGGTGTTGTCTTTCGGGGGACTGAATTCCAAGAGGTGTTCCAGTTTTGTTGCAAGAACAGTATTCTCTGGATGCACTATTCTTTTCATTAACCTTGATGATCCTCTGGGGAATGAAGTCATGAACCTCCTCTGACACCAACTGAGTATCCCCAAGAACTCTTTTGAAATGTACATTGTAGGATATATCCTGAACTACTGCATCAGCTCTGGTTTAGGGTTCCCACATTCTATGTTTACAAGCCCTCCTGGTGATTCTGATGCAGGTGAGGAGATTCTGATGCAGGTGATTATGCTGAAGATGAGATCCTTGGAGTTAGAATTCTCCATGGAAATTCCTGCTACCAGGTATAGCAATGAAGGAAGGAGTATCTTCACAGTTATTTCTGGACCATGAGTTGTTATTGGAACATCTTTTCCAGATTCATATTTGTGACTGCTCAATTCTTCACTTTGTTAGTCTTATTTGACACCTTCCCAACACTTCCCCAACAATGGTGTGAGTTTCATGCCATGCATGCACCTTTAAGCTGTATCACTCTTATGTCTGTTTGCAGAGAAGTTCCAGGTGATTGGCCCCTCAGAACCTATTGTGGCAGAGCTGGGTGAGGACATCAATCTGCCTTGCTCCCTGTTCTCCATCATGAGTGCAGAGAATATGGAGGTGAGGTGGTTCTGGTCACATTTCTCAAAGTCAGTGTTCATTATGAAGACAGACAGGAGCTAAATGAGAAGCTGATGGTCCAGTACGCAGGGTGAACCTCACTGATGGGGGAGTTCCTCAGAAAGGGTGAGGCTGCTGTGATTATCCACAAGGTCCAGGCCTCTGACAATAGGGTGTACACCTATATCTTCAGCAATGGAGTCTTCGATGGGTGAGCCAGTTTGGAGCTGAAGGCGGCAGGTTGGTAATATGGTTAAATATCAGAGTTTTGGAGTCTGGAGATGAGAAGAACCTAAGGACAATGTTATTTAGTCTCTCACTTCATTCACAAGGAAGAAAATGCTTATTAATTCATTGTTGCCTTAAATATAAATATATAGAGCACCTACTATATGTCTGGGCCTGTTGTAAGTACTTGAATACATTAGTGAACCAAATAAAGTTTGCACACTGTGAATTTTTATTTTCAAGAGTGAAAGAGAGCTATCACAATAAATAAACAGGTTATATATGATTTAAGTAAGTGACGAGTCATGAGGATAAGAAGTTAAATCGATCATGGAAAATGGGTCAGCAATGTCTGGGAGTGGGAGCAGGTTACAGTAATAAATAGAAGATCAGGATGGTCACATTGGAGCAAAGACTCAAGGGAAGTGGGGATTTAGCTAAGTAGATATCTGGGGTATTGGATTTCCTTCTCTCTCTCCACTGGTTTTATTGAGAAACAATACTCATCATTGTATTAGTCTGAGGTATATAGCATGGTGATTTGAATTACATATATAGTGAGATGTTGCCACAATAGTTTAGCCAACATCCATCTTCTAATATAGATACAATGAAAAGAAAAGATAAAGATGAAAGATAGGAATATTTTCTGATCAGGAAAATAAGTCTTAGGAGTTACCCTTTTAGCAACTTTCCTACACATCTCACAGCAGTGATAGCTACAGTCATCATGTTGTAAATCGCAGGGAAGGAATTTTTAAGTATAGGGATCAGCCGATGTGAATAACCAGGAGTGAGTATGTGTTTCTGTCCTGTGTCACATGGAGTCCACATGGAGAGAATGAGGAGGCAGGGTGTTGAGAGATGACAATACTGGGGGTCTCCCTGCTGGCACAGTGGTAAAAGACAGCACTAGCAAGCTACTGCCAGCTACTACAGCATGAGTTCGATCCCCAGCCAGGGAACTAACCCACATGGTGCAGCAGATCTCTCCTGACTCACCTATTCTCCTCGGCAGTGGATTTCAGTAGATCTGCCTGTTCTTCTCCCCACTCTCTCTGGTGAATCCTCTCACCTTCCACACCTCTGGCTTACACCCCAGTTCTTGTATGCATAAATAAATAAATCTTTGGAAAAGAAGAGATGAAAAGATGTCATGAGTTCAAGGTACACAGATCGAGGATATTTGATTAATACTACCAAAGTTAATCTTTAAAAAACTCCATAGGAAGTGTAATCTTGAGCTAGAACTTAGTATTATCAGTTAGGGCTCATTAAGCCCATTCGGAGCAGAGGAAGAAAGGATGAGAAAGTGTTCAGAGCATGCTGTTTGTGGTTAATAGCAGTTAAATTATTGGGTTTTTAGTATTTGTCCTTGAGAGATGGCAAGGAAGGCAGTTGGCAGATAGAGAAGGCTTGGTGTGCATGTTATGGTGTTGGAAGGGAGCTGTTGAAAATTTTAAGCACAGCAGGTTTAGAATGATGACTCTGACAGTAGTGGGGATGTTAATGAGAGGAGAGAACATCTGGGGCATGGAGTGCAGTTATGGTGTGGATGGATCATTGCCTGACTCACACAGAGGGTCAGTACCCAACTGAATGAGTAGACTTGGGACACAAAGTGTTTTAAGGGAAGAAGGAATTGAAGAGGCTTCCAAGCTTTTGTCCTGTTTGTTATTTAATGTTAGTGTGTATCATTAACATTACCCTTGGTGGGGAGATTCCCTCTCACTGAACCATAGAAGGGTGGGAGGGAGATCAGTTTGGGTAAGCAAGAGTTTGGGGGTGATTAAAACAAATTAAACAATATATAGTCCAGAAACCTTATAATATCAAATATTTTCTGCTATTTCAATAAAGTCAACCCATGATTTCATACTGTCAAAAATACATGATAAACATAACTTATGCACTTGAATATTTTGGTAATACATGTCTATTCTTATAGACTGATCTTAGTTGTATCCTTTATTAATTTATCCGAATTTATCTTTTTTAGAAAAAAGTGATTTGAAATTTCTTCTCCTGTGTTTGAATCAGTCTTTTTTACCTGCAGGGTTGGGAGAGGGGCACAGGCCCTTCCAGTTTCTTCTGCTCCTTCCTTCAGTTCTGTGTTGGGGTCATCATCTTGCTACCCACCAGGGGTGGGGAGACCACCCAGAATGCACCTTGACAACCTCCCCTGGAAGTGCACACAGATGAGCTCTGCCCCACCTGGCTCTCATCTTCCACCGCAGGTGTGGGCTCTGCCCCCCAAGTGCACATCACGGGGCCAGAGGAGGATGGGGTGCATGTGGTATGCATAGCCTCAGGCTGGTTCCCAGAGCCCCAGGTGCAGTGAAGAAACTCCAATGGGGAGGAGTTCCAGAACTTCTCCAAGGTCCAGGACCAGGACACTGAGGGGCTTTTCAGCATGGAGGCCACTCTGGGGGTGAGAAACAGCTCTGTGGGGAGTGTGACCTGCTCCATCTGCAACCCCGTTCTGCACCAGGAGAAGGCCATGGCTATTGTCATCCCAGGTCAGCACTGCTCCCCCTCCCCGCTCCCTGAAGGGTCAGAGGGAGGGGCCTGCTTGCCCAGGTGTACTGGGCTGGGCTGTCCTGGGCTGTGTCCTGATGGGGTCTCTGTGGGGTGTCTGTCTGCAGAGCCCTTCTTCTCCCAGGCCTCTCCCTGGAAGCTGGCTTTCCTGGTGAGCCTGCCCTTGCTGCTGCTCCTGCTCCTGAGGGCTGCCTACTACACCTGGAGAGAACATTCCACACAGATGTGGGAGCCGCAGGAACAGAGGAATCTGCGCCGGACTAAGGAGGAGGCCCTGAAGGACACAGGTAAAGCAGGACAGGGGCCAGGCTGGTGAGTGTGGCAGTTGGTTCTGGGAGGGACAAGCTGACACCAGAGCCAGAGCCCAGGGTCCCTCTGCAGGGAGATCAGAGCAGGTGACTGAAGGACCCAGAGAGGACAGTAGAGCTTGGAGGCTTAAATGGGTCTGGAGGTGGAACTGTGAGGACATAGAGAGAACCTTTTTTTTTCGTTCTCTACCTCAGTTTTTATCCATAAGGATGGAGTTTATGCTTTTTCTTTTCTTTTTTTTTCTTACTCTTTCAGATGAGTTCCAGGCGATTCTGGGTAACCTCCTGAACAGAGTTCCCTCCTGAACTCTCTGTGTCCCCTTCACAGGAGATTCTGGTTCTTAGCTCACCTGACTTCTGTGTTGCTTTTCAGACCAAAGGAAGGCAGCTTAACTGGCTGGTGAATGATGCTCCAGGGGTCCTTGGTCTCCTCTCTTTCCTGTGCCCTGGGGTCCGTCTCCTTTTTTGTCCCAGCACAGACATGTGGACCCTTCCCTGGGGTAGAAGTGGAAGCTAGTGGGAGGCAGGAGCCTGCTGCATGGGCTCTCTCAGATCGGTCCTGTTTACCCCCTTCACCTGCCTGTTCTGGAGATCTTGGAGTGTTGGTGACTGCAGGAGTCTCTTGAAACCTGGGTCTCATCCAACCCTGACCTCCCCACCATGGTGCTGGCTTTCTGGCCTTCAATGCATCTGGTTCTTGGTCAGCACCTGGAAGCAGAAGCAGCTGCTCTGAGGTTTTACAAATCAATTGACTCTTAAGTTTAGGAGTGTGACCTTCTCCTGCTCTCTCTCCCCAAAACCCCACCCAGGGAGAGTCTGTTCTCTCTGCTCCTGAAGAAACTCATCAGTAGTGATGGGAGAGGGTGGGGGGGCCCTGCATGGGAGGGGGTGGGGAGACTTTCCATATCCCAGAGAGTTTATCTCAGAGTAATATTTCACCTGAGAAGATGGGCAACTTTCACCCTGGAGCTGGTCTTATGAACATGTTCCCTTTAAATTCCCAGATATATTTGTTACAAAATACTTATGTATTTATTAGGGACTAATGAATATATTACAACAACATCTTCCCATGTACTGCTTATGATCATGAAGAAACAATGAATTGTGAGTGAAACAGTAGTTTTTGAAGGCTGAGACCCAGACCCGCTCAGTGACTTGCCCAAAGCTCCCAGGCAGGGCTGGGTCAGTCTGTCCTGTTGGCTCCTGACCTGAGCCAGGGATTTACCACATCTTCTTGATCCAGTCAACAATAGATGGTGTTTAATCCCATGAGTTCTAGGTCCTTATTTAGAGCTCCGCAGACCTTGTTTATTATTAAAATATTTTTAAAGATTTTTTTTTATTTATTTATGCATAGAATAATTAGAATGTAGGCCAGAGATGTGTGTGTGTGTGTGTGTGTGTGTGTGTGTGAGAGAGAGAGAGAGAGAGAGAGAGAGAGAGAGAGAGAGAGGATTCACTGGAGACAAAGTGGGGAGCAGAACAGGTGGATCAACTGAAATACACTGCTAAGGGGAGTAGCTGGGCGAGACAGGAGAGCTCTGCTGCACTATGGGGGTCAGCTCCCTAGCAGGGATTGAACTCATGCAGCAGTGCATGGCTATAGTTTGATAGTGCTGAGACTTAACCCCTGCACCACCAGGGAGGCCCTCCCTCCTTGTTTATTTTTGTCTCATTGATCTGTCCATTGGTGAGAGTGATGTGTTTAAGTCTCCTACTACGTATGCATTTTTCTCTACTGTCTAAATTTCAGGACTGATAATAATTGTCTGATATATTTTGGTGCTCCTTCATTTTGGGGTTTATGTTGATGAGTGTTATGTCTTCCTGATGTAATCATAATGTAGTGTTCATCTATGTCTCTTTTTACCTTTTTTAGTTTGAAGACTATTTTATCTGCTATGAGTATAGTTGTTCCTGCCTTGTTTTTGGTCCATTTGCTTATAGGATTGTTTTCCAGCCCTTTGACTTTAATCTATGTTTATCTTTTGTAGTTAAATGTGTTTCCTGTAAACAGCAGAATGTTGGGTTCTGTTTTCTAATCCAGTTACTATTCTGTGTCTTTTTATTGATGAGTTTAGTCCATTTACATTTAGTTAATATTGATACTCTGGCATCTGTATTTTCCATTTTGTTTGCGATTTTGTGATTCTATACATTACCTTATTCTGTTCTTCCTATTC
This sequence comes from Talpa occidentalis, assembly GCF_014898055.3. Lineage (NCBI taxonomy): Eukaryota > Metazoa > Chordata > Mammalia > Eulipotyphla > Talpidae > Talpa > Talpa occidentalis. Next base: position 48,811,778 of record NW_023602073.1, on the reverse strand, counting down.
ATTCCTCTGTTGGCTTTGCCTTTGGGGCATTGTGTAGTATTTTTTGTAGTGGGGATTTAGTAATAATGAATTTCTGGAGATTCTGTTTGTCTGAGAAAGTCCTTATTTTTCCTTCATGGAGGAAGGAGAGCTTTGCGGGATATTCTTGTTTGACATTTGTTGACTTGGAGTTTATTCAATATATCTCTCAACTCTCTTCTTGCCTGTAGTGTGTTTTTGTAGAAGTCTGATGTCAGCTTGATTGGTTTTCCTTTTTAGGATATCTGTTTCTTCGCCCTCATCAGTTACCTTGTCTTTCCTTGTCTTGGACTCTTGGAAAATTTACTATCATGTGTCTTGCTCTAGTTTTTCTGTCATTGTGCAAATTCCATGTTCTTATGGCTTCCTGTTATATCCATTTTCATCTCCTTCTTCATGTGTGGGAATTTCTCTTTGATTAAATCCTTGAATAGTTTCTCGGTTTCTTGGTCTCTCTCCTCACCTTCTGGGATTCCCCTCAGTTTTTTATTGCCTTTCCTCGTGGTGTCAGATAGCTCTCAAAGTATTTCTTCTATTTCAGTTCATTTTATGTCTGTACCTTCAAGAATGCTGATCCATTCTTCCCTTTCTTTGATTCTATTTTCTTGGCTTTTCCCAAAATTCTTGAGCTTCTCCACTAATCTCTGGTTATCCTGCACTTCCTTCAATTTCTTCTTTGGGAATTTTTATTCCTCAATTCATTGTCTGTATTTTTTTCCCCTTTCTATGTTTTCTCTAAATTGTTTAAGTGTTTTAATTATGGCAATTCTTAATTATTTTTATACTAGGCAAAGATATTCTTCTGTGTTCCTGTTATCAGGTTCTGGGGGGTTTACTCTTTCTGTGGTGTATTGTTCCCAGAAGGGCCATTTTGATCCCTTGTATTTTTCTTTCTTTCTATTGTTTGTCTTATGCTTTGCTCTGTTCATAGTGCCCCGCTACTACTGGTGCTGGTGGGAATGACTTCTGGTTTTTCTTGCTAGGTGTAGATGTGTCTGCCTGGTGTCTGAATTACTGTGGCTGGTGAATAGAAGTGCAGGTGCGGGTTCTAGTATTTTCCCCCTCCATTGTCCTCAGCTGTACCCCTACTCTAGACAGCTGGTACTTCCTGACGCTCTTCCAAGGTTGTTGGGGGTTACCGGATTTGGAAGTTGGGTGGTGGCTACAGTTCCCACTTCGGTGCATGTCCAGACACTCTTTTGTTGTGTTAGATGTTGTTTTGAACTGTGGTTTGCTCCAGGAGCCCCTGCTTTTTCAGCCCCCACTATGTAGGATGGGATCTAACATCTCAGCCTGTGGTAATCAAGGGTCTCATGTGGAGAGCTGCACCTCCAGACACATGCTGAGGCTAAGTCCACAGGGAGGTGCTTGCAGGCACCTGGTGGAATGTATCTCTCTGTTGAGCTGCTAGGTCCCTCTAGGCGTGTCTCTCATGGCTCCCAGTGAACTAGTTATTGCTGTCTTAGTCTGGTTTGCTGGGGAGGACTGTAGGGCGGTGTGGGATAGTCTTCCCAGGGTCTGCTATCTCTCTCGTGGTGTATTAAGGGAGTATAAAGAATGCACACTGAGAGGTGTGGCATAAACTGGAGTGTCCAACAGTCTCTGACAGTCTCTACTGTAGATGTGGGGGCTGTGGGAGAATTGGCAATCTTTCTGGGCCCCTGGTAGTTGGACAAGTATGGGGTTTCATGAGGTCTCCTTCCACCTGGGGTATCTAGAGGCCTCCTGATGCCCCTCCCCTGTTGCCCTGATGCCCCTCCCTAGCGGTGCAACAGTTAAACAGTATGTCCTTCCTGGAATAACCTCAGTTACAGCCTCCTTGTTTCGAGTGTATGTGGTTGAAGATTTTGTTCTGATAACTAGGTAGCGCCAGAGACATCTCCTAGTAAACATTCAGAAATGTGCTTATTCCCACAGGTCTCTGGGAAAGGTGGGGGGGAATTGGGAGCACCACAAAAAAGGGGCTCACACCCAGCACTGTGCCTGCCCTGATGCCTGTCCCCATTTACGCCACCTGTCCCTTTCTGGAGTTCTCAGATGTCTCTGGATTCTCCTGTAGCCTCCAAACTTTTGTCCTTTTCTTTTCCTAGATGAAGTGGTGGCTTTTGTGGGTAGAAAAGGGGAGAATTATTCTGGATCAAAGATTTTCTCTCCTCCTTTTGTTACAAGGCAGGGAGAGAAGCACCTTAGACCCCTAAACCTGCCTGCTCTAAATAGGTTCTTCCATCCACCACAATCATGACAAAACATATAAAACTTTAATGAAAAGAAACTTTAACACAATTAGTAAACAATACAGAAAAGACAAAGAATATAGTTTCTAAATCAAGCATCCAAAGTTACCCGTCCCCTCGTGT
>NW_023602073.1:48793253-48809303 GCF_014898055.3 Talpa occidentalis | reverse complement strand
GAAGAAATGAATAACTCAGGGGAAAGAGAGGGAGATAAATTGGTGAATGCATCCTACCAGTTCCGCTGAGCTGGAACCCAAATAGCAGCTGAGAGCCAGTGAAAAGCCAAGAGCCCTCCACGGCCCACATGCCTGGTTTTATACCAAACCGGGCTGCTTAACTCCACCCTCAGTTCCCAGCACTCCTCCCTTCAATGACGACATTATGGGATCTATCGTTCTTGGTGTCTTGGATGTCTTTGATCTGGAGTGGGGGTGGAGTCCATAAAACCTGTTTGTGGGGTTTATTCAGGACATTCCCACAGGGAAGCAGGGGACACAGTCAGCATCTCTGTCCCACCAAGCCTCACCCATTGTCCATCTCACATGCTCCCCAAACTCTCAGCTGCCCTGAGGTCTGACAAGGTGAGGGTGACCCCTTTCGTAGACCACAACACACACACACACATACACACACCCTCCTGCATCTTGAAACCTAAAGCTTTTCACTTTCACCCATCCCTCCCTTCTTACCCCAGGGAGCCCCTAAGGCACAGAGGGGTCTCCATAAAGAGGGGAGGCTCCTTGCTCCCTGTCCCACCTAGTGAAGGGTGGAGCTGAGCAGCCAGAGAGACTGTCTTGGGTAGTCAGCTCTGGAGTTGTTGGGTTCAGAATGTGGGGTCCTTGGGCTCACTCTGGCAAGTTTCACCAGAGCTCCCCTTTCAGCAGCACCGGAGAGTTTCCCAGGGGAGTTTCCCCACGAGACAGAGACATTAGCTGTATCCAAAAGAGCAGGTTTATTAAGAAAAGGGACAGGGTTCTCCCTGGTGGTGTAGGGGTTAAGTCTGAGTTCAATCCCCAGCCAGGGAGCTAACCCACAAGGCGCAGCAAACCTCTCCTATCTCAACTGCTCCCCTTGATGGAGGAAAGAATAGAAAACCTAAAGGAGGCCTCACAAGACTAAAACCTGACTCATAAGACCTAAGCAGGTATCAGATGCTGTAAGGAGTGTGCTGTAGCACAGAACTGAGGGTAAAGATATAGAGATGGGGCCCATGCTGGAATCTCCGGTCCCTTTCAGATTCTGCATGGTTATCCAACATCAGCAACTAACCCAAGGCTCATAAGGAGTGACCCCTTCCAAAAGGAAGACTGTATCAATGCAGTCTCTGCACAGGCTCGGGGTAGCACTCCCTCTGCCTGTGACTCTGCAGGTGCTTCTCTTCACCCACTCTCTCCTCTGCAGGGCAGCAGCCTCCTGCTTGCCCGTGACCTGTACTATGTCGGGACTTCTCCTCATTGACCTCCCTCAGCAGAAGCAGCTCACCTTGGCCGCCTGCCTGTGACTATGCAGGCCTCTCTCAGCAAACCTCTCCCTTCACGGCAGTTCTTCCTACCCACTGGTATCTATGGATCATCTTCTTGATCAACACAGGATATGACAGATCCCTCCAGGTGCATGGGAAAGGCCACGTGACTGTCAGAGGGGGAACGTTGGAGGAAGGAAAAAGACCAAAATAAGGAAGACAGGAGCAGGGCTGAGGGAGCCCCCAGGGCTGAGGGAGCCATGTCTGCTCTTCTGAGGTCACAGTGATGACATGGTCCCCGCAGAGCTGGGTAAGAATTGGGGTCCCCATGAGAGGAATCAAAAGCCATATCGGGAGGAGGATCCTGAGGACACTCTGACTCTCCCAAATTCCCAAACTGCCTATTTGAGGGCTCCTCTCCCTCTGGATGAAAATCTCACCTCCTCAGATGACTCTCCCTGAGCCCACAGAGAGAGAGAGAGAGAGAGCAAGAGAGAGAGAAAGAGAGAAGAGGAGGGAGACAGTGTGGGAATGGCTCACAGAGGACAAGGGGACAAGCCATGCCCAGGACTCTGGGGACATGGACTCTGGGGCTCAGCTGGGGGTGGACAAGCTCTTGAGGTGAGAAGGACCATGAGTGTCAGATGAGCAACTTCAGTCTAGACCCAGGGTCTGCCCCATCCTGTCTGGGACCTGGTGTCTCCTCCTCTCCTCAGGCTGCTCCTCAGGTATGCAGGAGAAGAGGAACCAGTTTTATTATAGCTGGTATTTTAGTTATTTCTTTTTAATGTTAATAAAAGACAATTTTTATGCATTTATCTTTAAAATTAAATAGCATAAAAGGTTTTCAACTATTATATATAGTTTCCTTTATAAAAATCTGTCATAAAATTAGAAATATTGTGTAATTTTCATGAAATCATAAACATAATTGATTCTTAGACAAATATATAAATAATAAATCCAGTGATGAAACTAGTACAATTGTAACATGTTACAAAGAGGAGTCCAGGATGACATCACCAACATGGCGGCAAATGGACGCTAGGATTAAATTCTCCAATAAAACAACTGCTAGAGGACTCGGATCAACATGGCAGCAAGGAAACGCTGCGAGTAAGACCTCCCATAAAAAAAAAGTTAATAGGGAAGAAAAGCGGCAGGTTCCTGCGAGAACTGGGACACAGAAGATAAACGGGTGAGTCTGGCAAACTACCTGAAGAAGAAAGTTGCCATAAAAGAGGACTAGAAAGAAGGAAAGCTCAGAAGCCTGCTATCCTCCCCCACCACAAAGTCGGCACTCTCTGACCAACAGAAAGGAGGAAAACAAAAACAACCAACAAGAACAAACTACGCATCTAGAGGGACTATGAGTGGAAAGGAACTATTTCAGCCACCACACCCCTTGAACTGGAACTATGGAATATCATGCAGGAATCTCTGCAGAGGTGAGTGAATGGCTCCAGGCACCATTAGAGAAAAACAAAGACTCCCAGGAGACCTACAAATAGCCCAAGGCCAGCCGGTAAGCTTGTGCAGAAAAGCTGCACGCTTGAAAAGAATACACAGATCTCAGCTGCCCAGGTCCCCGCACCTGGGACATAGGCTTGTGGGAAGACGCATGGGAGCCCTCACTGAGTATTCAGTAACCAGGTGCCCGGACTGGGGAGCGAGGTGCAAAAGGCGCCATTTCTGAGGACACTGAACTGGGCTACAGCCTGCGTCCTGGACCTGAAGGCTTTGGGAACTGAGACCCAGGGCACGAAATTCGGGGCGTGGGAGCCCCACGATGGTGGGGCACAGGGCAGACACAGCACCCCCACATCTTTGAGGCTCTCCACGCCACTCCCACTTTATTCCCCTAACCCATGGGTTAAAAAAAACAGTTCACAAAGGACACTAGGAAAGATCTCTGGCGCCACCTAGTGACCAGCAGAAAAAAATCACCAACACCCTATAGTTGGAAACCAGGGATCCCAAAAACACCCTCAGTCACTGAGAGAGGGTGGGCCACACAAACGGGGGTAAGTGGGGAAATAAGTCATGGAGCAAGAGCGCATCCTGGAACTGAGAGCTAGGCACAGGATCCGGGGCGTGGGACACGCCATAGCAGCAGGCATTGCACAGGGTGACAGCCAGCATTTTGTATCTTATAGCCCTGGAACTGAGACCTAAAGTGCAGAATTCAGGGCATGGGATCCATACAGCTGCGGGAACAACACTGGGTGAACACGGGGCAGACACAGCACCCTGCTTGAATAAGAGCTCCTGTGTTGAGGTGCTCCCCTCGGCTCCCCCACCCCACTACTGAGAACCATTGGGCAAAAGCACAGGTCAGCAAGTACGGGTCTCTGGCACCACCTCGTGACCAGAACTAAATCACCAACTAGCTGATTCCCTGTTGGAACTGAGTAAATACAGAGGGAGGGAACTGTAAGGGACAGAGCCCAGCACACAGCATCAATACCCTGGTGGAGTTTTGGCCCACCAGTCCTGGTCTCAGTCTGGTAAACAGTTTCGAACACCCCTAAAGGAGCACTCCAAAGAGATGCCCGCCAACACCAGTGGCACAACATCCCAATGCTTAGAACTAATTAGAAAGCAAACAACAGGGAGAAAAAAATATATAAATAACCAAGCAAGCCAGCAGGAAGACAAACCACAAAAAGAAATACAGTCACCAGAGCTTAACAATGACATGGAAGAACTTCTCGGCCTATCAGATAGAGAATTGATAATCATCCTAATTAAAAAGCAGAAAGAAAATGAAAAGAAAAAAAATGATTTGAGACAAATAATCACTGAACTGAAGAATGAAATTGAGACCTTCAGAAAGAAAAGAAAATGCAGGAGGTAAAAAGATTACTAGAGGAGATTAAGAACACTGGGAAAAGCAATGAAAACAGAATGGATGAAATGGAAGAATGGATCAGTACTATTGAAGATACAGAAATAAAAAGAGCCAAAAGAGAAAAGGAGAGAGAAGTGCAAATGAAGCAGTATGAGGAGACTCTTAGACAATTATCAGACTCCATGAAGAGAGGAAATGTAAGAGTTATAGGCATTCCAGAAGGTGAGGAGAGAGACAAAGGAACTGAGAAATTATTCAAGGAGATAATTGAAGAAAACTTTCCAAGCATGAAAAAGGAGATGAATATAGACATACAAGAAGCAAGAAGAACCCCCAATTACCATAATGAAAAGAAAACTACAGCAAGACACCTAATAGTAAAGCTTGCAAGAGTCCAAGACAAGGAAAAAATAATGAAACTGGCAAGGGGGAAGAAACAGATAACTTATAAGGGAAAAACAATCAGGTTAACTTCTGACTTCTCTGAAGAAACACTACAGGCAAGAAGAGAATGGAGTAACATATTCAGCAAACTTCAAGACAGCAAATGCCAACCAAGAATACTTTACCCTGCAAAGCTCTCCTTCCTCTACGAAGAAAAAATATGGACCTTCTCAGACAAACAGAAACTCCAGAAATTCATTACAAATAAACCCCACTCCAAAAAATTCTACAAGAAGTCCTAAAGCCAAAACCAACAGAGGAATGAACAAGAAGAACAGAATAAAGCAAGGAATAAAATCACAAAAAAGACAAACAAAATGGCAAACACAGATGCCAACATATCAATATTAACTCTAAATGTAAATGGATTAAACTCATCAATAAAAAGACACAGAGTAGCAGGCTGGATTAAAAAAACAAAATCCAACCTTCTGCTGTCTCCAGGAAACACATTTAACCACAAAAGATAAACACAGACTGAAAGTAAAGGTTGGAAAACAATCCTACAAGCAAATGGACCAAAAAAGAAGGCAGGAACAGCCATACTTATATCAGATGAAATAGACTTCAAATTAAAAAAGTAAAAAGAGACATAGATGGACACTACATTATGATCAAGGGAACAATACATCAGGAAGATATAACACTCATCAACATATACTCACCAAATGAAGGGGCACCAAAATATATTAGACAATTATTATCAGCTCTGAAAACAGACATTAAAGAAAATACATATATAGTGGGAGATTTCAACACCCCACTATCACCAATGGACAGATCAACAGAGACAAAAATAAACAAAGACACTAGAGCCCTAAATAAAGACATAGAACTCATGGACTTAACAGACATCTATAGGACACTGCACCCAAAAAAATCCGAGTACACATTTTTCTCAAGTGTGCATGGATCATTCTCCAGAATCAATCACATACTGGGCCACAAGACAAACATCAACAGATACATGAAAATCAAAATCATTCCAACTATCTTCTTCGATTATAAAGGCATCAAGCTAGAAATAAATCATGAAAAGAAAACAAGGGACCCTCCCACTTCATGGAGATTGAAATCCACACTACTGGAAGACCACTGGACTAATGAGGAGATCAAAGAAGAAATTAAAAAATACTTTGAGTTGAACGACAAGGAGGACACCACTTTCCAGAATGTATGGGATGCAGCAAAAGCAGTAATAAGAGGAAAATATATAGCAATACAGGCTCACATCAACAAACAAGAAAGAACTCAAAGAAACAACCTAATCTCACATCTCAAAGAACTAGAAAAAGAACAACAAAAAAAACCTAAAGCCAGTAGAAGAAAGGAAATAATAAAAATCAAAGCAGAAATAAATGAATTAGAAATTAAAAAAACAATCCAAAAGATCAATGAAACCAAAAGTTGGTTCTTTGAAAAAATAAACAAAATAGACAAACCTCTAGCAAGGCTCACAAAGAAAAAATGGGAGAAAACACATATAAATAGGATTATAAATGAAAGAGGAGAAATCACAACAGACTCAGTAGAAATCAAAAGAATAATCAGAGATTACTATGAACACTTATATGCAAACAAATTCAACAACCTAGAAGAGATGGACAAATTCCTAGAATGATATAATCATCCAAAGCTGGACAAAAAAGAAATAGAACAACTAAACAGACCAATTACAAGCAGCAAAATTGAAGCAGTAATCAAAGCACTCCCCAAAAACAAAAGCCCAGGCCCAGATGGCTTCACAAATGAATTCTACCAAACATTCAGCAGTGAATTAGTGCCTATCCTACACAAACTCTTTCAAAAAATTGAAAAAGAAGGAATACTACTAATTACATTCTATGAAGCCAATATTACACTAATACCAAAACCCAACAAAGACAGCACCAAAAAAGAAAATTACAGGCTAATCTCCCTAATGAACACTGATGCAAAAATCCTCAAAAAAATCCTTGCCGACAGAATCCAACAATGCATCCATGACATAATTCACCACGACCAAGTAGGATTTATTCCAGGGACACAAGGATGGTTCAACATCTGAAAATCAATCAACGTAATCCAACACATCAACAAAAAGAAATATAAAAACCATATGATAATATCCATAGATGCTGAGAAAGCATTTGACAAAGTACAACACCCATTTATGATAAAGGCCCTTGAAATTCTCAGGATACAAGGAACATACCTCAATATCATAAAGACCATCTATGGCAAGCCCACAACCAATATCATTCTCAATGGTGAAAAGCTGAAAGCATTCCCATTAAGATCTGGAACAAGACAAGGATGTCTACTCTTACCACTGCTTTTCAACATAATACTGGAAGTCCTAGCCAGAGTAATAAGACAAGAGAAAGACATACAAGGAATCCAAATAGGCAAGGAAGAATGCAAACTATCACTATTTGCAGACGATATGATAATATACATAGAGAATCCCAAAAACTCCACAGAAAAACTAACTAAACTAATTAATCAGCTTAGTAAAGTGGCAGGATACAAAATCAACGCACAAAAATCAGTAGCCTTCCTATGCACAAACAATAAATCTGAAGAAGAAGAAATCAAGACAACCATTCCTTTTATTATTGAAACAAAAATAAAATCAAATACCTGGGAATAAACCTAACAAAAGAAGTAAAGGACCTATACAAAGAAAAATATAAAACACTATTAAAATAAGTAGAAGTAGACACATTATCAAAATGGACATCCTACCAAAAGCAATCTGCAGATTCAATGCTATTCCAATTAAAATTTCAAAGTCCTTCTTCAAAGAAATAGAAAAAATATTGATGAAATTCATATGGAGCCACCAAAAACCCCAAATTGCCAAAACCCTCCTGGAAAAAAAGGAGAGAATGGAGACATCACTCGCCCAGATTTCAAACTATACTACAAAGCTATAATAATCAAAACTGCATGGTATTGGAACCAGAACAGACACACGAACAAATGGAACCAAATAGAAAACCCAGAAATATACCCACAGATTTATGGTCAACTAATCTTTGACAAAGGTGCAAAGAATGTGCACTGGAGCAAAGAAAGTTTGTTAAACAAATGGTGCTGGGAAAACTGGGTCGCTACATGCAAAAGAATGAAGCTTGACTACTACCTCACACCATACACAAAAATCAAATCAAAATGGATTAAAGAACTAGACATAAGACCTGAAACCATAAAATATATAGAAGGAAATATAGGCAAAACACTACATGACATGCACCTCAAAGACATCTTTACAAACATATCACCCAAAGCAGTGATAGTGAAGGCAAAGATAAACAGCTGGGACTACATCAAATTAAAGAGCTTCTGCACAGCAAAAGAGACAATAACAAAAACAAAGAGAAACCCCACTGACTAGGAGAACATTTTTGCACACAACACTAATGATAAAGGACTGATCACAAAAATCTACAAAGAGCTGATGAGACTCAACATAAACAAAGAAAATAATCCAGTGAAAAAATGGGCAGAAGAGCTAAAAAGAAACTTCTCTGAAGATGGAATACAAATGGCCAACAGGCATATGAAAAAATGTTCAACATCACTTGTAATCAGGGAAATACAAATCAAAACTACAATGAGATACCATCTCACATCAGTGAGAATGGCACATATTAAAAAACTAGCAACAACAAATGTTGGCGAGGGTGTGGAGAAAAAGGAACTCTCCTGCATTGTTGGTGGGATGCAAAATGGTCCAACCACTATGGAGAGCTGTGTGGAGATCCCTCAATCTACTAAAGATAGAGCTTCCATATGATCCAGCAATTCCACTCCTAGGTATTTACCCAAAGGACACAGAAACATTAATTCTAAATAGCACCTGCACCCCTATGTTTATAGCAGCACTATTTACAATAGCTAAGCTTTGGAAACAACCCAAATGCCCAAAAATTGATGACTGGATCAAGAAGATGTGGTAATATACACAATGGAATATTACTCAGAATTAAAAAAAGATAAACACATGCAATTTGCAGCAACATGGATGGCGCTGGAAGGGATCATGTTCAGCAAAATAAGCCAGAAAGAAAAAGAAAAATACCGGATGGTCTCACTCATAGCAGGAATCTAGAAAACTTAAATAAGGGACCAGGAAAATGAATAACTATGAGAAAGAAAAAATCAAAATCAACAAACAACTATGAACCAGAGACACTCTATGAGGAGTGGGGGGTGGGGAGGGGAGGGACTGGGGTCAAAATAAGGAGGTTGCAATTGTATGGGGAATATAAAAATAAAATTAAAAAATAAATAAATAAATCCTTTAACCCATCCAAAAAAAAAGACAAAAAAAAAAAAAAAAACTGATAGAAATAACGGTGAGTTCCTGGCAGAACACAACATATTGGATAAAGTTGGTGATCCAACAGAAGCAGAGGGAGAGTGTAACAGGGTGGTCCCCAGAAACAGAGGAAGTTCCAGGTTCCCTGCCCCACCCAAGGGAGGGTGGAGCTGAGCAGGGAGGAGAAGAAGCTACAGAGGAGACTGAGGAAGGAACGAAGCAGGAAGGAGCCAGAAGGAGACCTGGAGGAGGCACATGGTGCCGAGAGACACGTGAAGAAACTGCGCTTGCCTGCACTGGTTGAAACAGATGTGGGTGAGAGACCCGCAGGGAGGTTAACAATGGCAGCTTTTACCTTAATATTTATTTTGCTCTTTTCCTCGCAGACTTGTCTGGTTATTTCTCATCCTTTACTCTGGGTCTCCACTGAAAGGTGCTTTAGACTTGGGGCAGGCTTCCGGGCCTTGTTTTGGGCCAGTCCCATTTGGGTGGACTTTTATCCACAAGGGGATGGGTAACTTTGGATGCTTGATTTAGAAACTATATTCTTTGTCTTTTCTGTATTGTTTACTAATTGCATTAAAGTTTCTTTCCAGTAAAGTTTTATATATTTTGTCTTGATGTGGTGGATGGAAGAAACTATTTAGAGCAGGCAGGTTTGGGGGTTCTAAGGTGCTCCTCTCCCTGCCTTGTAACAAAAGGAGGAGAGAAAATTGTTGATCCAGAATAATTCTCCCCTCTTCTACCCACAAAGCCGGCCACTTCATCTAGGAAAAGAAAAGGACAAAAGTTTGGAGGCCACGGGAGAATCCAGAGACATCTGAGAACTCCAGAAAGGGACAGGTGGGCAAATGGGGGCAGGGCATCGGGCAGGCACAGTGCTGGGTGTGAGCCCCTTTTTTGTGGTGCTCCCCACCCCCCCCTTTCCCGGAGACCTGTGGGAATAAGCACATTTCTGAATGTTTACTAGGAGATGTCTCTGGTGCCACCTAGTTATCAGAACAAAATCTTCAACCATCTACACTCGAAACAGGGAGGCAGTAACTGAGGTTATTCCAGGAAGGACATGCTGTTTAACTGTTGCACCGCTAGGGAGGGGCATCAGGTGGAGTCTTGTTGGGCTGATCCCTACATTGGAGGCCTCTAGATACCCCAGGTGGAAGGAGACCTCATGAAACCCCATACTTGTCCAACTACCTCAGGGACCCAGAAAGATTGCCGATACTCCCACAGCCCCACATCTACAGTAGAGACTGTCAGAGACTGTTGGACACTCCAGTTTGTGCCTCACCTCTCAGTGTACATTCTTTATACTCCCTCAATACACTACAAGGGAGATAGCAGACCCTGGGAAGACTATCCCACATCGCCCTACAGTGCTCCCCAGCAGACCAGACTAAGACAGCAATAACTAGTTCACTGGGACCCATCAGAGACACTCCTAGAGGGACCTAGCAGCTCAACAGAGAGATACATTCCACCAAGACTGCAAGCACCTCCCTGTGGACTTGGCCTCAGCATGTGTCTGGAGGTGCAGCTCTCCACATGAGACCCTTGATTACCACAGGCTGAGATGTTAGATCCCATCCTACATAGTGGGGGCTGAAAAAGTAGGGGCTCCTGGAGCAAACCACAGTTTAAAACAACATCTACCACAACAGAAGAGTGTCCGGACATGCACTGAAGTGGGAACTGCAGCCACCCCCAACTTCCAAATCCGGTAACCCCTGACAACCTGGGAAGAGCATCAGGAAGTACCAGCTGTCTAGAGCAGGGGTACAGCTGAGGACAGCAGAGGGGGAAAATACAAGAACCTGCACCTACACTTCTATTCACCAGCCACAATGGCTCAGACACCAGGCAGACACATCTACACCTCAGCAAGAAAAATCAGAAGTCATGCCCACCAGCACCAGTAGTAATGGGGCACTATGAACAGAGCAAAGCATAAGGCAAAGAATAAAAAGTAAGAAAAATACAAGGGATCAAAATGGCCCTTCTGGGAACAATACACCACAGAAAGAGAGTCAACCCACCAGAACCTGATAACAGGAACACAGAAGAATATCTTTGCCTAGTATAAAAAGAATTCAGAATTGCCATAATTAAAACACTTAAACAATTTAGAGAAAACATCGAAAGGGGAAAAAATATAGACAATGAATTGAGGAATACAAATTCCCAAAGAAGAAATTGAAGGAAGTGCAGGAAAACCAGAGATTAGTGGAGAAGCTCAAGAATTCTGGGAAAAGCCAAGAAAATAGAAGAAAGGGAAGAATGGATCAGCATACTCGAAGGTACAGACATAAAATGAACCGAAATGGAAGAAATACTTTGAGAACTATCTGACACCACGAGGAAAGGCAATAAATAACTGAGGGGAATCCCGGAAGGTAAGGAGAGAGACCAAGAAACCGAGAAACTATTCAAGGAGATAATCAAAGAGAAATTCCCAAACATGAAGAAGGAGATGAAAATGGATATACAGGAAGCCAGAAGAACATGGAATTCACATAATGACAGAAAAACTAGAGCAAGACACATGATAGTAAAGTTTCCAAGAGTCCAAGGCAAGGAAAGATAAGATAACTGATGAGGGTGAAGAAACAGATATCCTAAAAAGGAAAACCAATCAGGCTGACATCAGATTTCTCCAAAAACACACTGCAGGCAGGAAGAGAGTTGAGTGACATATTGAACAAACTCCAAGTCAACAAATGTCAAACAAGAATATCCTGCAAATCTCTCCTTCCTCCATGAAGGAAAAATTAGGACTTTCTCAGACAAACAGAATCTCCAGAAATTCATTATTACTAAATCCCCACTACAAAAATACTACATGATGCCCCAAAGGCAAAGCCAACAGAGGAATGAATAGGAAGAACAGAATAAGGCAAGGAATATAATCACAAAAGGCAAACAAAATGAAAAATACAGATGTCAGTGTATCAATATTAACTCTAAATGTAAATGGACTAAACTCATCAATAAAAAGACACAGAGTAGTAACTGGATTCAAAAACAGAACCCAACATTCTGCTGTCTACAGGAAACATATTTAACTATAAAAGATAAACATAGATTAAAGTCAAAGACTGGAAAACAATCCTATAAGCAAATGGACCAAAAAACAAGGCAGGGACAACTATACTCATAGCAGATAAAATAGACTTCAAACTAAAAAAGGTAAAAAGAGATATAGATGAACACTACATTATGATTACATCAGGAAGACATAACACTCATCAACATATACCCCAAAAAGAAGGAGCGCCAAAATATATCAGACAATTATTTTCAGTCCTGAAATTTAGACGGTAGAGAAAATGCATACGTAGTAGGAGACTTCAACACATCACTCTCACCAATGGACAGATCAATGAGACAAAAATAAACAAGGAGGGCCTCCCTGGTGGTGCAGGGGTTAAGTCCCAGCACTATCAAACTACAGCCATGCACTGCTGCATGAGTTCAATCCCTGGCTAGGGAGCTGACTCCCATAGTGCAGCAGAGCTCTCCTGTCTCGCCCACTGCTCCCCTTAGCAGTGTATTTCAGTAGATCCACCTGTTCTGCTCCCCACTTTGTCTCCAGTGAATCCTCTCTCTCTCTCTCTCTCTCTCTCTCTCTCTCTCTCTCTCACACACACACACACACACACACACACACACACACACACACACATCTCTGGCCTACATTCTATTTATTCCATGCATAAATAAATAAAAAAATCTTTAAAAATATTTTAATAGTAAACAAGGTCTGTGGAGCTCTAAATAAGGACCTAGAACTCATGGGATTAAACACCATCTATTGGACATTGCACCCAAAATAATATGAATACAAACTTTTCTCAAGTGCACACAGATTATACTCCAGGACTGATCACATATTGGATCACAAGACAAGCCTCAACAGATACATTA
Source organism: Talpa occidentalis (assembly GCF_014898055.3). Classification (NCBI taxonomy): domain Eukaryota; kingdom Metazoa; phylum Chordata; class Mammalia; order Eulipotyphla; family Talpidae; genus Talpa; species Talpa occidentalis. The sequence goes on along the minus strand of NW_023602073.1, from coordinate 48,796,492 downwards.
AGATCAAAACCATAACAAATATATTTTCTGATCATAAAGGGAACAAACTAGAAATAAACCATGAAAAGAAAACAAGGAGCCCTTCTACTTCAGGAGATTGAAACCCACACTACTAGAAGACCACTGGATCATGGAAGAGATGAAAGAAGAAACTTAAAAAAAAAGTAGCTAGAGATGAAAAACAATGAGGACACAACTTTCCAGAATGTATGGGACACAGCCAAAGCATTAATAAGAGGATAGTACATAGCATACAGGCCCACATCAAGAAACAAGAAAGAACTCAAACAACCTAATCTCCCATCCCAAAGAACTAGGAAAAAAAAAAAAAAAACCCAAAAGCCAGTATAAGAAAGGAAATAATAAAAAACAAAGCAGAAATAAATGAAATAAAAATAAAAAAGCAATCCAAAAAATCAATGAAACCAAAAGTTGGTTCTTTGAAAATATAAACAAACTAGACAAACCTCTAGCCAGACTCACAAAGACAAAACAGAAGAAAGCACAATTAAATAGGATCATAAATGAAAGAAGAGAAATCACAACAGACAGAGCAGAAATTAAAATAATAATCAGAGATTAGTATGAAGTTATATGCAAGCAAGTTCAACAATCTAGAACAGATGGACAAATTCCTATAACTATACAATCACTCAAAGCCAGATAAAGAAGGAAAAAAAAACACTTTAACAGAACAATTACAGAAGTGAAATCGAAACAGTAATTAAAACACTCTCCAAAAGCAAAAGCCAAGGACCAAATGGCTTCAAAAATTAATTCAACCAAACGCTCAGAAATGAAATACTGCCTATCTTACACAAACTTTCATAAATTTGAGAAAGAAGGCATACTATCAAATACACTCTATGAAGCCAACATTACACTAACACCAAAACCAAACAAAGACAACACACAAAAAAGAAAACTGCAGGCCAATCTCTCTAATGAACACTGATGGAAAAACCCTCAACAAAACCCTACCCAACAGAATTCAACAAAGCATCCAAAAGATATTACACCATGACCAAGTAGACACAATGATGGTTCAGCATCCAAAAATCAATTCATGTATTCACCACATCATCAAAAAGAAAAATGAAAACCATATGATCATATCAATAGATGCTGAGAAAGCATCTGACAAAGTTCAACATCCATTTATAATGAAGGCCCTTGAAATCCTCAGGATAAAAGGAACATACTTTAATGTAATAAAAGCCATTTACAACAAACACACAGTCAATATTATCCTCAATGGTGAAAAGCTGAAAGCCTTTCCCTTAATGTCTGGAACAAGACAAGGATATCCAGTCTCATCACCGCTTTTCAATATAATACTGGAAGTCCTAGCCAGAACAATAAGACCAGAGAAAGACATACAAGGAATCCAAACAGGGAAAGAAGTAAAACCATGACTATTTGCAGATGATATGATAATATATATAGACAATCCTAAAAACTCCACAGAAAAACTAATCAAAATTATAGACCAGTATAGTAAATTAGCGGATATAAAATCAACACACAAAAAATCAGTAGCCTTCCTATATGCAAACAATCACTCTGAAAAAGAAGAAATGAAGAAAACCATACCTTTTATAACTGAAACCAAAAAATCAAATACTTGGGAATAAACCTAACAAAAGATGTTACAATACAAAGAAAACTATAAGACACTGTTAAAAGAAATAGAAGAAGACACTAAAAAATGGAAAGATATCCTCCACTCATGGACTGGAAGAATTAACATTATCAAAATGGTTATCCTACCAAAAGCATTTTACAGATTCAATGCTAAAAATATCAATGAAATTCTTCAAAGAAATAGAACAAGTATCGATGAAATTCATTTGAAACCACAAAAAAACTTGAATAGCTAAAACTCTGTTGACTAAAAAGAAGTATAATGGAGGTATCACTCTCCCTGATTTCAAACTACACAACAAAGTCATAATAATTAAAACAGTATTGCACTGGAACAAAAACAGACACACAGACCAATGGAACTGAATAGAAAATCCAGAAATAAACACACATATCTATGGACAACTAACCTTTGACAAAAGAGCAAAGAAAATGCAATGGAAAAATAAAATTTGTTCAATAAATGGGTGCTGGGAAAACTGGACTATTACTTGCAAAAGAATGAAGCTAGACTTCTACCTCAGAGCATGCAAGAAAGCAACTCAAAATGTATAAAAGACTGAATGTTAAGACCTGAAACTATAAAATATATAGAAGAAAATACAGGCAAAGCACTACATGACATACATCTCAGTGATATCTTTAAAGACACATCCCCCAAAGCAAAGAAAGTAAAGGAAGAGATTAATAATTGGGGTTACATCAAAATAAAAAGCTTCTGTACAGCAAAAGAGACACTAACCAAAACAAAGAGACACTCTAAAGATTGGGAGAGAATTTTTGCACATAATGCAATAGATAAGGTGGGAATGCCAACTGGTCCAACTACTATGGAAAGTTCCGTGGAAGTTCCTCAAACTTAAAATGTGCTACCATCTTACCAAACAATTCCACTCCTAGGAATCTATCCAAAGGACACAAAAATATTAATTCAAAAACATATCCGCTCCCTACTTTTATTGCAGCACTATTTATAACAAGTAAGCTATAGGAACAACCCAAATGCCCAAAAATAGAAGACTGGATCAAGATGTGGTCTATATACACAATGGAATACTATTATATATTGGAGCTAGAAGGGATCATACTCAATGAAATAAGCCAGAAGACAAAGAAAAATATAGAATGGATTTAACTATAGGAAGAATAAAGGGGAACCAAATAAGGGATCAGGAAAAATATATAACTAATAATAATAAAAATACAACATAACTAGCAGCAACCGTAAATAAGAGACATTCTGTGAGGGAGGAGAAGGAATAGCGATCAAAATAGAGGAGAGAATAGCACAAAGGACTGTGGTGATTGTTCACAGGTGTACTGGTGGTGGGAATCTATGGTTCATACACAATGATGTAAAATATTTAAATATATATATAATATATTAAAAAATAAGAAAGCAAGCTCTGTAATAAAAAGAAAAAATCTAGGATGATTCATATGGGGACTCAGAATTGGTAATGCTGCAGTAACAGTGCCTTACTTTATATGATAATACTCAAGAGCACTTACCACCTAAGCCTTCCCTTGTTAATGAAAACACTTTCATTTTATTTTATTTTATTTTTTTTATATATTTTTTAATAGAGGCATGT